>NC_092722.1:124452372-124594372 GCF_047496885.1 Scyliorhinus torazame
TCAACAGCTCGATTCTGTTGCTGTGAGGATTTGCTGACAGACGATCGGACTCCCAGCCATAGCGCTCATTCAGATCTCAGCCTCTGACATTGGGAGTCTCGCTGTCCTGTAACTTGTCACCAACCCTTCATCAAACCATCCGAGTCCCTCATTGGCCAACACAGAGCAGCCTGGAGAATACCCGGGAAAGACCATTTTCTACAGACTGTACCATCTCACTGAGGGGGGAAGCAGTAAATGGGGGAAGGCTAAAGGATTTAAAAATGGGTTAAAAGAATAAAACTTAATGGCAGCAGATATTGATTTTCTTACAATGATTTCAACTGTAATTGCCTTGATTTAATTTGAATGTTCAAATAACCAATAAAATTAAACTGTGGCTAAGGTTTTGTTTGTGTTGTTGATCTGTTCTACGTTCTAATGCTTGTGGCGAGAGGATATTATGAGAATAAAACTGCAAGTCAATTTCTGACTGATCGTGAATTTTATGATCACTTGTGAACATGTTTACAATCGACATTCCAATCTGTTAACCACTGAACAACTTTGGCACAAACTACAAAGTTTTATGGCGACTGTCGCTCTCTCAGCTACATGGAAACACTGTAAATCGATGAAAAATAAGAGGATATGAGGAGGTTCAAAATAATTCAAACGTCATCATTACAGACACAGGACGCGATTCAACCAAAATATTTCTTGAACGGGTTTGGCGGGGTGTTTTCCACCAGTTTTTTGGGTGAGATCCACACATTCACCCACTCTTTATCATCACTGAGGAGCTGATCTTGTCGACCAGATCGGCTCCTCAGAGATCAGGCTGCCATTTTGAAAGGGTGCCCCGATCTCTCAGTGAGCTTGAGGGACCCCCACACTCCATACCCACGGGGAATGCCACCCCTCGCACACATGTACTTTACCCCAAACCCCCCCCCTCAAAGTGAGGACATCCCGCTATGGGGTCGCTGAGGGCACCCCCTTTTCATGCCACCTGACCAAACCCTTTCGGGCAACCCTCCCCCCCTTTCAGGGCCCCTCCCTTCACACCCCCAACCTTTATTAGATCTTTACATACCCACCCTTCACCCCCACCCCCACCCTTCGTACACCATCTTATCCTCCTTTTCATGGGCATGGCCCCACTCAGACTCCAACCCATGTCAGTGCCACTCTGACAGCCAGGCACCCTGGCATTTCCAGCTGGGCGACCTAGCATTGCTAGCCGGGCACCCTGTCTCCAGCCCCATTTCCAGATTAGGTGGTGCATGATCCGATATTACTATCGCAGTGGACTCAGCTCCCATCACTCCCGGGAGTACGGATTTCCCCATCAAAAAAGTATATTCGGGATTATATACAATGCACATGGGAAAAGAAAAAAAACTCCCTCTCTCTCGGATGACTAAACCGCCATGGGTCCATCCCCTCCCCCTCAACTGGTCAATAAACACTGCCAACCGTTTCACCATCCGCGAAGTTAGAAAGGACTTGGGGCTCGACCTGTCCATCCCAATTATAATAATCTTTCTTTGTGTCACAAGTAGTCTTACATTAACACTGCAATTAAGTTATTGTTAAAATCCTTGCGGTCGCCACACTCCGGCCCCTGTTTGGGTACACTGAGGGAGAATTTAGAATGTTCAATTCACCTAACAAGCAGACACGGGGAGAGCATGCAGACTCTGCACAGACAGTGACCCAAGCCGGGAATCGAATCCCGGTCCCTGGCGCTGTGAGGCAAAAGTGCTAACCATTGTTTCACCGTCCTCGGGTCCAATACGCAGTTGAAGTCAAACCCCAAGATCAACTAATGAGAGTCAAGTTCGGGAATGGCCGCCAATACCTGCTCAATATGGTCTGCGTCGTCCCAATTCGGAGCGTATGTTGTTGACTAAAACTACCGGCACCCCCGCCAAAGTCTCACTCACCATCACAAATCATCCCCCAGGATGCATCACAATACTGGCTGCCGTAAAGACCACCCACTTGTTCAACAAGACCATTACCCCTTCTCGACTTGGAATTTAAATTTGAATGGAGCACCTGCCCCCCCATCCCTTCCTCAGCCTCAGTTGATGCCTAATCCTCAACTGTGTCTCCTGCAGGAAGATTACATCGGTTTTAAAATTCTTCAAGTGAGAGAACACCCAGGATCTTTCTACCGGACCATTTAACCCCACGCGTTCTCCACATTACCATTATGACAGGGGGGTCTCTGAACACATCCCCCCCCTCTATTTAGGATCTGCCATATCCACCTCGTGAGGAGATCCCGCCGACTCCAGGCCCACACCGGTTCCAGGCACACCCAAAATGACCACCATCGCCGGCCTCAACCAAATCCAACCACAAAGAAACCTGTATCACCAGCATTCTACTCTACCCCCGCTCCCCCACTCCCTCTTGGCTTCCTACCCACCATCACTCCCCCCACCCCCTCCCTCCTTCGATCAGTTAGCTGACCCGCCCCCTCTAAAGAATGCTCTGTATCCTCCGTTAAACAAAGAAAAGCAAGCCAAACAAGCCAAGTTGTCCCCCTACCCCACAAACCAAGCCAGCCCCCGCACCACTGCAACCTCCTCCCTCACACTGCTCCCGTTTATTAGCTAGCATGGTGACACCCACTTGAAAAGCTACAAAAAGAGCCCAATCCGAACAGCCCAAACTATCCCATAACCCAGTCCGTCATCCAAACTAATGGGTACCGGGAAGATCAAACCCATGTCCACCTTGATGGGACACATTAACACAAACTCCCATCAAGAAAAACATGGAACCCAAAGTCAGAACACCAACCATGGTGAAATGATGAAGAACAAACACATGAATCTACAAACCTTCAAACATTCAAATAACAAAAGCACCATCGTCAGAATTCACCGTGCCAGAAACTAAGTGCTGACGCTGGGACCGAATCGCTGATGTTTGACGACAGCACGGTTGGCACCGTTCCCAGGTCAATCACTGGGCTAGCACCGGCGCCACGTGCAACGCGACCGATTCCAATGAAAAACTGGGTCTAACTCACCAGATTTGGCCGTGACACTCGAGAGGCTGACAAGTTGCAGCCTCGTATAACACTCCACTCACCACACACACTATCCCAGTCAAGAAGATGACAGCAAGGAGAGTGGCACTGTGGTACTCCCATGCCGAGCTGAATACCCGACTAGACGCAGTGGAGGAGAGGCAGGCCACCCTGTACCCCGGGGTTGGGAGGCAGTTGCCACCTACCACCGTGCACCAGGCCTGGACGCAGGTGGGAGAGGCCATGAACGGCGAGGGCAACACCGCTAGGGCTGACTAGCAGTCCCGCAAGAAACGGCATAACCTCCTCAGGACAGCCAGGATGAGTAGTCAGCACTGTGCCCCAGCCACTAACCTCTGACCCCATACCCATAACCCCACACCTCTCCTCCTCCCACCCGGGGGGCTACCGAATCGCCACCCTTCACCAGCTGTCATCACCCATACCGACAGCCATGGCAGGGTGCCCTGGCCACGGAGGCCACAAGCCACCCATCCCCTGTGCCGCAGGCGTCCTTCCTTCTAACACTATTAATTTTCTGTGTCTCCGCGCCCCCACCCTGTCCCAGGAGAAGGCGGCGCACAAATGGTTGAAGTGGGAGAAGATCGGAGGGGAACGGCTGCGACCTGTGGTCCCTCAACGTAGCAGAGCAGCGGGTCCTGGACCTGATTAGTGGGCCGGGAGAGGGCAGTCGACAAGGTGGAGGTCAACATCGAATGAGCAAGTGAGACCCTGTTGAGTTGCGGTTCCCAATGGCACTTGCGGTTCCCCACACGCACTGCCACCCCTCCAACTCCGCCACTGCACACCCGCCACCTCCAAAACCTGCCCCCCTCCCACCGCCCCCTCCATCACCCCCACCACCCCCCAACACTGGGCCCTCCACCACCTCCCACACACCCCCACACTGCCCCCTCCACCACCACCTGCCACCCCAACCCGTGGTTCAATCATGTGTCTTCTCTTTTGTCTTGCAGGATCAGCTGGCGATGAAGTGGGCTCTTCTGGTGTCCGATCCCAACCCCATGAGGAGAGCAGCGAGGAGGAGGGGGACACAGACAGGGCCGTGAGCCCTCGATCTGCAGCCAAAGACACCCCGGAGCACCAGTCTGGGGATGACACTGACTTTCCGTCGCAGCTGTCTCCAACAGCCTCCACCAATCCAGCGACACTCACTTTGGCTGGGCAATTTAGTGAAGAGGATCCCGGGACTCTATCTGGTGCACACCACACACGTTCAGCGGTACAGCAGATGAAGGTAGAAACCCCTGCAGGGGCGAATGGTCAAAGAGCACCCTGACCTCAGGGACTAGCTGCCGTCCTGACAGGTTTTGGACTTCTGGAATGAGCAGAACCATCTATTGTGAAGATGCCGTCTCAGAGCCAGGGACGATATGAGGGAGTGTTAGCAACCATCCAGCACCTGTAGGTTGTGCTGTTTCTCTGGTTCTAAATATGGCGGTCAATGTGGTCCTTCCTTAATCCTAATTATGTTTGTTTTAGAGTCGCCAGGTATCTCTCGATACGGCCACAAGGTTCAAACCGGAATACTGATCAAAGAGCCAATACACAAGTTGGTTAGTTCAAAGTCAATATTATTTATTTGCACACATAGGAAGATCTACACATGCACAAAGTACTACAAACTAAACTATCTCTAACGCTAAAGCCTACACTTAGCTTCGGGTGCCCACTCAGTCAGAGGAACAATGGCTGTTGTTCGGATCTGAAGCTGTTGGGTTTGAAGGTATACAGGAGAACAGTAAGGTCATCCATCTGGTAGTCTAGCCATCTGGGACGGCCACATCCCGATTATAAAATCGACACTTGCAAAGAATGCAGGGAAAATTGGACAATACTGAGAAACAAGCAGGTGCAAGGTCTGTCTGTTGATTAGAGCCTTAGCTCTCAGACAGGGCAGAAACTGCTAAGCCATCTAAATACTAATGAGCCATCTCCGGGGACTAAAGGGAAACATTTAGATAAACAATGTCAAGGCAGACACCCCGGCGCCAGAGGAGACTCAAACAAAGCAAACCAACGGCCACCTAGGACACGCCCGGAAGCCAGGGAACCCACCCCTCTATTGGAGGAAGATCGATAAAAATGATTGGGACAGGCCCAATTAATTGAGGCCAAGTTCAAGGCCCGCCCAAAAGCACGCAAAGCCCTTTTAGGTATCAAATGTTTTCCCCAAGAGAGAATCTTTCTTCTTTGGCCTTGGCTCTCAGCGAAGAGAGACCTGCCGAGTTGCTGCAGCAGACCAAGTAAGTTCCAAGTCAACACACGCTACGAGATAAACGCTCCTAGTTGCTATCCTGTAAACAGCTCAACCCAGCAGCCTCAGAACCGAGCAACGGCCATTGTTCCTCTGACCGAGTGGGCACCCAAAGCTAAGTATAGGCTTTAGTAATAGTGATAGTTTAGTTTGTAGAGTTTATGCGTGAGTAGATTTGACTGTGTGTAAATATATGAACATTGCTTTTGAACTTACAAACTGGTGTATCGAGTCTTTGATCAGTATTCGGTTCTGAACCTTGTGGCGGTCTCGAAAGATACACGGCGACTCTTGAGCAAATGTAATTAAACAGAGCCAAATTAAGAGACAACACCAAAGAGAGCAACATTTACTGGCGATATCTGATGGGACTCTACTTAGAAGTGGCCTAACCAGCCCGGGAGAACCCAAATTTGAATTGAGAATCCAATTCGAAACAGAAAAACCATAAGCGGAAAAACAGTACTGATCAATGTACGGCCTGGACGAAAAGGAGCAAGTGAAGCTCACAGTTTTAAGCCTCGACCTTTCAGTCGTGACAGCCCTTCCCGACCTACAGAATGTAGGAGGAGGCACACTCCAAGAGATGCACACAGCGATCCTTGATGTGATTAGCTTTAACAGAGGACATCCCGTAGACGGCCTAAATAAGTGTAGGCAAAAGAAGACAGAGCACCCCACAGCGTTTGCTGGACGCTTGTGGATACACTTGACAGCAGTTTTCGGAGAGTTAACCTGCTCCCATTTGTCCCCAGATAATATGGCCAAATGGACCCAAATTCTAGTCTCCCACGCCACAGAAGCAGGACGAAAAGCTTGCGCAAATTATGACCCCTCAGATGAGGCCCACAATGAAAAATGGGTTTTGAAGAGATTGTCCCGCGCTTGGGAGCAATCAATTGCAGGCAAAACCGCATTTATAACACCCGATGAAGAGCAGGCAGAGATGAACCCAGTTAAAGCACACCAGAACCCCGCATGGGTAAATGAGTGCAGGAACAGCCCACCCCAGCCCAAAGCTCAGGAATGTTACAACTGTGGACAGCTAGGACACTTTGCAAGAGAGTGCAACGTGTCCCAAAAGCAGCAGAGAAGCCAACAGACAGGCACCCTAAACAGGAATAGGGCAAAGCCGATCCATAGCGTTAGCGCCCATTCAGAGAATGCAGACATGAACGGCACCGATTGACAGTGTTCGGGCTCCCCAACTTGGGTCTGCGACACCCTTTGGGACAAGTCCGGTAGACTGGCAGTGGCAGGCAAAGTTTGGGGACAACCCATAGAATTCCTTTGGGACACAGGAGGGTCCCGCACCACATTCAATTCCTCCACGATGTTTCAGTGAGACACATGGCCCACAACAGACATCATCACACTCAACGGCTTTACAGGCCATTTACAACAGGGACACATTACAGCCCCTGTAGCAATACAAATAGGGAACATCACAACTGAGCACCCGTAGTTTTGGTTGATCTGCCCAAGACAGCAGAACATATCCTTGGGATCGATTTCATGACTCCCATAACCTTTGTTTTGACCCAGTAAACAGGTGTGTTTGGAAAATGGCAAAGGCAGCGCGAGCCCCCGCCATGCTCACAGTAGGAGAATACGTAAACAGGATTAGCTCAGTAGGAGACTTCTGGTTCGACCCTCGAGTCATTAGTGCAGACAAACAGGTTAGGACAGTCCTGCAGGAACATAAAGAAGCATTTGCACAGCACAAGCATGACTGTGGCAATTTTGCTGGCATTGTGAACATTGCAGGTCCGGACCTTAAACCCTAGAGGCAGTACGGATTTCCCCAGAAAGCAGAGGGAAAAATCTCCAAAGTAATAAAGCGTTTCTTGGATCAAGGCGTACTCAGATCAGTAGCCTCCACAAACAAAACACCAATTCTGCCCGTCAGGAAACCGGGTGGATCATAGCGACTGACCATTGATTATCGGGAACTGAACAAAGTAGCCCCAGCAGCAGCCCCCACCGTAGGCACAAGTCCCGAGACCATGCTCAAACAGGGACTCCAGTCAAAATGTTTTGCGGTTTTCAACATTAGTATCGGCTTTTGGTCCATTCCATTGGCAAAAGCGTGCCACTACAAATTTGCCGTTACATTCCAAGGGCAATAATATACATGGACGTGCCTTCCACAAGGCTTCCACAACTCCCCCTCCATTTTCCACCGACAGCTGGCAAATGGATTAGCAAAATTTTCCCGCCCCGATTGTCTGGTCCAGTATGTAGACGACTTGTTACTACAGACAGACACAAAGGGAGAGCACATTTCGCTTCATGACAAACTCCTAGCACTCCAAAAAGAAATTGGTTGTAAAGCCAATCCCAAGAAGGCCCAGATTTTGAACTAAAAAGTGATTTACTTGGGAACAGTGATCACACATGGTAAACGCGAGATCGAGCAAAAGAGGATTGACTCGATCATCAAATTGCCCCTTCCCCACAATATCTCAGCCCTCCGGTCATTTTTAGGACTGGTTGGCTACTGCCAAAACTATATTGATGGTTTCGCCACTAAAGCAGCGCCCCTTTCCGAACTTCTCAAGAAGCAGGCACCTTGGGAATGGCTTCCACAGCATACAGATGCGGTGGATGCTTTCAAAAGAGCACTCAGCACAGCCCCCGCACTCCAGGTCCCAGATCCACTTTCCCCATACGCAATTGAAGTTGCAAGCACCGACCGAACCCTTTCGGCTGTGCACCTCCAGGAACGCAACGACCAATTACGCCCCGGAGCATATGCCTCACGCATGTTAGACCCCGTAGAGCAAGGATTTTCTGCCTGTGAAAGGCACCTGCTCGCAGCTTTTTGGGTGGTACAATACTTCGCCTACATTACAGGACTCAACCCCATCACCATCCTCACAGAACACACACCGACACAGCTATTGTTAGACGGCTGACTTAACGATGGCACAGTCAGCCAAATTCGCGCAGCCTATTGGACCCTTCTTTTACAGGGACATCACGGGAAAGAGAATCAAAACCCACACATTCCTTGCCGATAATCTGCATTATGCAGTTACCCCTCACGAGTGTGAGATCATCACCACTAAACAGAACACAGGCCCATTTATTCCTAAAACACCTCCCAGGAAAACAGGTAGTACACCCCAGAGACACCAGCCCACAGACACGTGCGCACCCCTGAAGATTTATGTGGATGGCTCCTCCACAGTGTTAAATGGAGAGAGAATTACCGGTTGCGGTATATATGTAGAGGACGCGTGGGGACGCGCCCTAGATGAGATTGCATTAAAGTTGCCAGGACACTTAGGCTCGCAGGCAGCAGAGCTGGCAGCGATTGTATAAATTGTAGACCACCCCAACTCGTTCACAATCCCAGAAGACATCTATTCAGACAGCTTGTATGTCTGTAATAGTTTGACAGAGTTCCTACCACTCTGGGAAACATGAGGAATTGTTTCCGCGGACGGTAAACCCCTACCCTCAGCCCCATTAATCCACCATATCTTAGAGACAGCGAAGGATAGGAAATACAGAATAATTAAGGTTCACAGTCATCACCGTTCTTCCCCCCCGGTAACGTTAAAGCAGATGCCCTAGCAAAGGCAGGCTCCAGGCATGGTTATTTTTGGAACTCCGCTGAAAGCACCCCAGTACACGCAGTTCAGGTCTCACAGACCAATATTCAGGATTTAGCGAAGGCACAGAAAGAGGACGAGAAACTCAGGGAAGTTTTAAAGGGTACCTTCCCAGCCCCGTATGATAAATACAAAAATGCAATGACCACACACGACGGTGTGAATTTAGAGGATGGCATTTATATAGTTCCCAGCCAGGACAGGAACTAGATAATTTGTCAGTTCCATGACAATCATGGACACCAAGGAATTGAACCCACCCTAGACCACCTCAGACCGCTCTATTGGTGGCCTGATTTATAAACCGGTGTAACGCACTACATAGAGAATTGCTTAATCTGTGCCCAGAACAATCCGGACAGATACGCTAAAAAGGCTCAACTTAGTCATACCCGCCCCGTTAATGGACCCTGGATAAATCTCCAGATAGATTATATAGGACCCCTACCCCCATGCAGAAATGGTTATAAGTATGTGTTGGTGGTCATAGACACCTTCACAAAATAGGTGGAAGCATTTCCATCGCGAACGAATACGGCCAAGACAACAGCTAAAATATTAACACACCACATCTTTACAAGATGGGGCCTCCCCCGCAGTATAGAGTCCGATCAAGGTTCCCATTTCACAGGACGTGTAATGAAAAACGTCCTCACGATTTTCGGCATTTGACAAAAGTTTCACATTGCATACCACCCCAGTCAAGTGGTATTGTAGAGCGGATGAATAGGACATTAACAGCCACCCTCAGGAAAATGGTACAGCAGAATAACAGCACCTGGGATTCGGTTTTCCCATTTGCTTTAATGTTTATTAGAAACACGGTATCCACGTCCACAGGATATGCCCCCCACACCCTCATGACCGGATGCCCCATGAAAGGCACTGAGTATTTATCAGGACTGGATTTGGCCAGCCCCGCAGTTACAGCCCTCACACATGAAAATGCGGTTCAACAATTGTTAGAGAACATAAAGGCAGCCCAACTCGCAGCAGCTGTGAGACTTGGAACCAGGAAGAAACAGAGCAAGGCTTGTTTCGACAAAACAGTACATACCACTGAGTTTACAGTAGGGCAACAAGTTATGCTTTCCCTTTACAACCCCAGTTCATTCCTTTCCCCCAAATTTTCCGTACCGTACTCCATTTCGGACAGAGTCAGCCCCTCAGTACACAAAATAACCTATCCCAATGGTAAGTCTGTGTGGTTACATAAAAACCAGCTCAAGGCTTATTGCCCGCAGAATAACCACACACACCACATCCTGCTTGCAGCAGCAGACGATCACGCCCCGTCCACAGATGACGTATTCCTACCCTCCCCCAACCAGTCCAGCCCGCCCTCAGACATGACTTCAACTCCGCCCCCAGAGGCACGACTCCGCCTCTCCCTTCCTTCAACCAGCAGCGACAGCGACAGTGATAGCGATCAAGATGACGATAGCCACAGCACACCACGTTACGACTTCACCCCTGCACCAGGCCCCACTCCCAGCGATTCCGAGCATGATTCCACTGGCCCCTTCAAGATTACATACATCAAAGCCTCTGACCCAGACCCACCACCCGACGATTCCGGATTGAAGCATGGTAGCTCCAACCTCGACACACGATTCTGGCACCGAGACAATTCGTTCAGGCTCATCCGGAATGATGAGATGGACCCCAATTCGCCCCAAGCAGCTTTTGCACGGTTGCTACAGTCAAGAGTTTGGCAGCCAGGAGAAGATGAAGACTTAGAGTCTGACTCCCACCAAACAAATCCCTTTGCGACCCTGTTCGCTAGTGAGCAGTGAGGTGTGCAGCTGATGGAGAAAAATGGAACCAATGGAGAGATACGGTGTCCTTTCTGATGGAACCTGCACCATGTGTGTTGAATGTTTGTTTGTCAATGTTAACGTTAAGTGTGTGTAAACACGGAAAGTTTTTTCATGGCCCCACGTCACCACTCCTTTGACGCCCAATGCCTGTTAGAGGAACAAGTTTGTCCCCAGACAACAGTTCAGAGAAACTAGTTTGTAAACAGAAACCAGTTTAAAGGTACAAGTTTGTCACCAGACAACCGTTCAGAGGAACTAGTTTGTCGACAGAACACGACTCACAGCTACTCTCCTGATTCGAGAGGAAGCCCCCACGATGACCACATTCTTACCCGTTCTTGCTGGTTGCTCAGGCAGTGGAGAAACGGCATTGGTCCCCGCCCTGCCTGAGGATCCCCCTCTGGTCAGCTATGCTCGGGTAGTGCACAAACGGCATTGATCACCGTCCGACCCGGGGATTCCACACATTTCTTACCCGCCATGGCCCATACGCACCCCATTTTGGCTCGTTACGTTCAAAATTCTTTTGTTTGGTTTGGCAACCCTTAGGTTGCTTCCGTATGCTATTTACATCCTCAAACACTGGGATGGTAAATCACACAGGCTGCGAGACGGCTCGCAGTGTGTCAGTAATTTTCTCGGATGTCTTGTCCCAAATATTTGGTTTTAAAAAAATGATGGAGTCACAGATGGTGATCAATTATAAACGGAAATTGGCAATAAAGGACAGACAGACAGACATACGAGATCTTAAGCAAGATAATAACAGAAATTATGCTTGTGTTCACAGAACTCCAGAAACCTCAGGAACCCCAGAGGAAGACAAAGGAGAAGACCGACAAAGATGAAGACAGCCTTCGTGTTCACATGGATCTGAGCGGGATCCCTTCAGTTGCGCGCGGACGTTACCCCCCTGATTTCTACCACACAAACCGTAAATGATTCCCACCCCTGCAATACACGGAGCCCTGAGATAACTAGCCCCGCGACAGCTAGCAGTACCCCGACCTGGTGTGGTAAGTGTAGCACCTGGTACTCACTCTCATATATAGTCGAAACACTCTTAGTGCTGGCGATACTTTGCAGTGTCGTGCAGACACTTAGAGTCAGGAAATGGCAAAAAAGGGCCTTCCGCTCTCGCACCCCGGTATACAGGTTTAGGTCCCCCATTTTCGGATTTCACCAGACCCCCGAACCCATTGGGACGGATTAAAGTGCATCTATTTTTCTTTATGCATTCTGTGGAATAAAGAGATGTAAACCTCTGTGTCTGACTGTCAGGCCAGAGAAATTTGTGTGCTGCTATTTTGTACAGTTGAAGATGTTGAAGATTTTTGGATTGTTGGAATGAGGATAGTTTATTGAGACTAGTTAGAGGTTCCAGTTTTTTATTTTTCTGTAATGCATGTATTAATGTCATAGCGCTTCGGGTTGAGGATCACAAGGAGGGTGTGTAGCCATCTGGGATAGCCACGTCCCGATTACAAAATGGACACTTGCAAAGAATGCAGGGAAAATTGGACAAGAATAAGAAACAAGCAGGTGCAAGTTCTGTCTGTTGATTAGAACCTTAGCTCTCAGACAGGAGAGAAACTGCTAAGCCATCTACATACTAATGAGTCATCTCCGGGGATAAAAGGGAAACATTTAGATAAACAATGTCAAGGCAGACACCCCGGCGCCAGAGGAGACTCAAACAAAGCAAACTAACAGCCACCTAGGACACGCCCAGAAACCAGGGAACCCACCCCTCTATTGGAGGAAGATCGATAAGAATGATTGGGAAAGGCCCAATTAATTGAGGCCAAGTTCAAGGCCCGCCCAAAAGCGCACAAAGCCCTTTTATGTATAAAAGATATTCCCCAAGAGAGAATCTTTCTTCTTTGGCCTTGGCTCTCAGCAAAGAGAGACCTGCCGTGTTGCTGCATCAGACCAAGTAAGTTCCAAGTCAACGCACGCTACGAGATAGACGTTCCTAGTTGCTATTCTGTAAACAGCTCAACCCAGCAGCCTCAGAACCGAGCAACGGCCATTGTTCCTCTGACTGAGTGGCCACCCAAAGCTAAGTATAGGCTTTAGTAATAGTGATATTTCAGCTGATAGAGTTTATGCATGAGTAGATTTGACTGTGTATAAATAAATGAGCATTGCCTTTGAACTTACTAACTGGTGTATCGAGTCTTTGATCAGTATTCGGTTCTGAACATTGTGGCTGTATCGAAAGATACCTGGCGACTCTAGAGCAAATGTAATTAAACAGAGCCAAATTAAGAGACAACACCAAAGAGAGCAACAGTAGTGAGCGTTGACCTTGGACTTACTTGCTTCTGGTGCAGCTGGTGGACGGGTCTCTCCGCTTTGAGAGCCAAGTCCAAGAGAGCGATTCTCTCTCGGGGATTTCTTCTTATTCCCGGAAGGGCTTTGTGCGCTTTTGGGCGGGCCTTAACCTTGGCCCCAATTAATTGGGCTGTATCTTGATCACTGGTATTGATCGTGACCAATAAAGGGGTGGGTGCCCTGATGGTTGGGCTGTCCTAGGTGGCCGTTGGCCTGGCTTTGTTTACGCTTTTGGTTTGGGGAACTGGCACCGGGGTGTCTGGAGCTAGATCGGTTGCTTGAGTGTCTTTCCTTTGATCCCGGAGTTGGGCCATCAATATGTTAATTGACCTACAGTTTCAGTCTTGTCTGGCAGCTACCTTCTCAATACACATACAGATTCCGTGCCTGCTTCCTTTCTTAACATTGTCCATAGTTTCCTACGTTCATTGCGAGCATCCATTTTGTATTCTGGAAGTAGCCATCCCAGATGGCTACAAGGTGCAGTTGGACGAGTTAACCGCCTGCAGGAGTAGGTCATGGTGCCAACCATGCCCGCCAATCAGGTGGTGTCTGCAGTGGTGGCCTAGGGGGCAAAGGTTGCGGCCATGGATCAAGATGTCCAAGGCCTGGGGCACACTGTGCAAGCGGTGGCTGAGGCCCAGGACAGGACTGCCCTCTCACAGGAGCTCCAGAGCATTGCCAAGTCACAACGAGACATGACTGAGGGCCTTGGCGGCCTTGCCCAGCTGCTGGTCATCAAGGCGCAGTCCCAGATGGAGGTGGATCATCCCTGTGCTCCATGGTCGTGAGCATTGAGACCCTGGTTGGGTCAGGCATGGGCCTCCAGGACTGGCAGTGCTAGGTGGTGGTGGTGGAGGAGCCTCAGAGGTCAGCTCGGCTCGCATCCATCCCATGGATTGGCCCAGGGGCCATCGGGCACCCTGCGGGAGAGGGGTTGCTGGGGCCTGTGCAGGTGACTCCTGGAGGGGAGGTGCCGGAACAGCACAGTGCCTTAGACTCCTCCCTCCTGGCCCTGGTGCATCTGGTGTGCAGCAGGCGGAACCGGGTGGCACCATACCACCTGGGACACTCAAGCAGCAGCCACGCCCATCCATGCTCCATTGCCCCAGAAGAATGCCGCCAAAGGGGACTCAGGTCACAGGGCGGGAATCTCAGCAGGCCGCCTCGACTCCTGATGTAACGCCTGGGGATCCACCTAGGCATAGCGCAAGGGTCCGTAAGGCCCGAAAAATAGACACCAGTTAAGTTGGCACAGTATAGCGTTCGGGACTAGGGCACAAACCTGTATCTATATGTTCACATTAAACACTGTGCACAACGTTACAACCTGTCTCGGTGCTCTGTCAGAAGGGGTGAGGAATGGGCTGGTCTGGGCTGGCCGCAGAGGGCTGGGGGGCTGGGAGAAGGTGGCATTGTGGGTGGGCTTGGCCCAGGTGACTCCTGGAGGGGAGGTACCGGAACAGCACAGTGCCTCAGACTCACCGCTACGGTGTCGCAACTCCATCCGACACCCAACAACCCAATCCACCGACCCCACCTCCGCCACCCCAGGGATTTGATGGGACCGTGTGATGGAATGGCCAGCTCGCATTCAGGGATCGCCCAAGTGGACGGTGGAAAATGCTACCGTGGGCAGGAGGCAGACCTCGTCGAATGATGAAGAACAGCAGAGCTCCTCACAGAGCGGGTTGTCATCATCTTCCTTCCCATGGACCAGACCCGCTATTACTCCCACCCAGGGCCCACACCCTATAGTGAGGCAGATAGGTATCACGGAGGGGGTTGCAAGGGGTGGGGGGGGGTGGGGGGGGAGGGTGCAGGGAGGGTATCCATGAGTTGGGGTGGTCAGCCGGGAGGGTGGGGTGGCATATCCGTGTTGCTGGCCAGTCCCCCTATTCGGTGAACCTGGTGGTGATCAGAGCTTCCCACCCAGGCACACATGTATATGGCCGCCTGCGCAGGCCCCATGCCCTGCACATCCTCGCCCTCTCCCTCATCCTCCTCGTCAAATGAGGACTGCTGTTCAACCACCTCCTCCAGCACGTCGCCCCTCTGGTGTGTGATGTTGAGGAGGACGCAGCAGGCCACCATGAGGTGAGAGACTCTCCTAGCGCTATACTGGAGGGACCCTCCAGAGAGGGACATGCACCTGAACAACATTTTCAGTTTGCCGAAGCACCGCTCTATCACACCCCTGGTTACTGACTGGACGTCATTGTAACAGGTCTCCACGTCGGTCTGTGACCTCTGCATAAGCATCATCAGCCACAACCGCAGTGGATAACCCCTGTCACCCAGGAGCCAATCCCCAGCCAGGGGTGTTCATCGGAGAGGTTAGGAACCGTTGAGTGTGCCAGGATGAAGGTGTCGTGCACACTGCCAGGGTATCGGGTGTCCACCACACCCTGGGCCCATCGGTGCCTGGCACCATTGGGTACTCTGGCCCTGGCACCCATCCCTGCTGCCAGGGCAATGGGTGGCTGGGACTACCCATGCCAGCGGTAATCTCTGGGGCCCCCATCCTGCACCCTCCCGAAGGCGCCCTCTTGTGGCCATTGCCCTTGGGTGGGCCAAATGCTGCCCCACCGGATGGTTGCAGCTGGTTGGGGTGGGGGGGGGATTGGTGTGGTGGGGAAGGGTGCGGTACAAGGGTGGTGCGGTGTCGGCACCCAAATAGCCGGTGGCACCCTGCAAGATCAGGAATCATGGTGGGCGGTCAGTCAGGTGCGCAGCATGTTGGCTGCCTTGCAGATGGCAGAAATGGTGGTCCATGCCTGGACACTCCCATCCCATGGTCACCCCCAACAACCCCTGCTGCCCTCCCTGGTATGGCAGAGGCCCCTGGCCCCTCCCCCGCTAGCCTCACCAGCGACATGCCCGGCAGCTTCTGCATGTCCTATCCCTTACCTCTTCCACGCCAGCGGTGCCTGTTTTTTGAAGCGACAAATGACATTCACCATCGGTGGAGACCCTGGAGAATATCGGGTCAGGCTCACTAATGATCTGCAAACGGCAGTTACAGTACGTGCAGAGTAGAATGCATTGACGCTGCCATCAAGTCGCCGGAGCATTGCAAATTGGCATGCGCCTGGCGCCTGCCACAATTGGGGCTTCACGATCGATTCTCCGCCCAACCTGCTTTCCCAATTTTCCCGTCGGCCCATGGAGAATCCCACCCCAGTTAACTGGACATAATCGCCATTAATTCTCCCCCAAACCATTTTTCCTCACAAATTCATTCGCCTTTTCCAGTGTATTGAAATAATGCTTTCTGTCCTGAAATGTGACTCACAGTTTGCCAGGTACAGAATTCCAAATCGAACTTTGATCCTGAAGAGTGTTGTCCTGGCTTCGTTAAAGCCAGCTCAACATTTGGCCAGATCAGCTGCAATGTCCTCGGATCTTCGTATGGCGTATACCTCCCAGCTCCAGTCTCGCATGGTCTTTACCCACTCCAAGGTTTGCTCCTTCTCCAAATATTTATGCAAATGAACAATTACTGCCCAAAGCGGATCCCCGGCTCTCGGCTTCTGGTGTAGCGACCTGTGGGTCCATTCCACCTCGGGGGTTTTGCAAAGACTCCCTCCCCGACCAGTTTCCCGAACATCTTTGCCACATATTTGGTGGCGCTCGGATATCCGATTCTCTCCGGTAAGCCGACTATCCTCAGGTTCTGACACCTGGATCGGGTCTCCTGGTCGTCCACCCTAGCCGTCAAAGCTTTGGGGGCCACTGCCAGCATTGTTATTTCTGCCTCTAAAGAGACAATCTGGTTGCTGTGGTCTGAGACCACCCTCTCAACTTCCCGAATTGTCGAGCCCTGTGACTCCAGTCACTGCTCCATCATTTCCATCGCCACGTGAAGGGGAGCTTCTGCCACCTCAACCGTCTTTGATACGTCTTCCCGCATTGCCTGCCTGTGCTTCTGGAATTCTCCAATGTTGAACTCCATGAACTGCTCCATCGGCAACTGGGAGGGCATCAATGACATAGCGAGGTCCGCCATATTCTCCTTCACTCCACTACAATGCTCCACTGAATCAGGAGCGGGGGCTTTGTTTGTTTCTAACCTCGTATTGTACCCGCCAACATCCCACAACGCATGAGAAACCAATGAACTTCAATTACTTTAACTTTCTTCCCACCACGACATTCGTTTACTGGGTAAAAAGGGCCAAAAGCCAAGTCTTCCAGCGGGAGCCACCTTGTGTGCGACCGCTCACCTCATAGACACCACCAGAAGTCTGTTACGTTTTCCTTGAGATAATCTGTCTTCTTTGACCAGATTCATTTTCTTCTGGAGGGGATATCTTGGTTATTTCAAAATCAATGGGCGGGTTTCAGCTGAAAAACTTTGAAGTGTCATTTTGGGTGCCTTTGACAGGGTGTTTCACGATGGCTGCGTTGGCGAGATCTCAGCCCGAATTCAATGGCACTTAGTGCCAACAATGAGATTCTCAACATTACTGGCCATCTCGCCGTTTGATTTGCTGAACTTGTGCCTCAGCTTCTCGCTGCTAACAAGATGGAGTTGCTTTTAAATGCTGCCTCACCACTCACTGCCACCCAAGAGACCACCTTCCACTGCTTCCAGTGTCGGACCAAAAACTGCGCATCATCAAAGAGGAAACAGAAAAGGATTTGACGCGCCAGAGGATGATGAAATACCCCAAAGAAGGATAGCCCAATGCATGTCGCTCTGCCTTTCGAAGTATCAAAGATCACCTCACAGTCATAGATGGTTTCCTACTCAAAGGAGATCGGATAGTGATTCCTGCAAGCCTCTAACAAGGAATTCTGCAACAGATTCACGAGGGTCATCAGGGTATAGAAAAATCTCATAGACGGTCAAGACAATCTGTATATTGGCCTGGAATCAACAGGGATGTTGATACATATGTACAGGAATGCACAATTTGCCAAATGCATCAGCCTGTGCAGTGCAGAGAAAGTATGGAAGAAACTGAACTCATCACCAATCCATGGATCAAAGTTGGTATGGATTTGTTCTACTTTAAAGGTCGTGGCTATCTAGTCGTCTTCGACTATTATTCCAACTATCCCGAGTTGATGCCTCTGAATCATTCGACAGCAAGATCTGTCATATGTGCAGCAAAATCCATTTGTTGCACGCCATGGGATACCTTTACACATTGTCTTTGACATTGGTCCTTGTTTCTCAAGCTGGGAGTGAACACAGTTTACAGAAAAGTGCAACTTCAATCACATCACATCAAGCCCACTGTATCCTCAATCAAATGGCAAAGCAGAGAAGGGCACAGGAATAATCAAAACATTGTTCCATAAAGCAATCGATGACAACAAAGATCTATCTTTGGCATTGCTGACGTACAGAGCAACACCACTGTCATCTGGATTATCACCTACTCAGATGTTAATGGGTAGAAACATTCACACCACATTGCCTGAGATAACTATTGCGGATATCGATCATCAAGAGATACACAACCGTAAGAAACAAAAAGAGAACTATGACAAACAAACGAAACCTCTATCAAAATTACAGGAAGGAGACTTTGTATGTATTCAAAATCCTGATGGTGGATGGCAACACATAGCTAAAGTCCTGAGACAAGTCGCACCAAGAGCGTACTTAGTTCAGACTGAAAAAGGTTCTATGTTCAGATGAAACTGAAGAGCACTGTTGCGCATCAAATATCATGTTGCGTCTCAACCTCAACATGTTATTGATCAAGATAACATCTTCAAGGCCGTTGACTTTCCTAATCCTTACTTGACACCTGTACAGCAAGAAGATATGGAAGATCAATTGCATACTTTGAAGACACAACTGAGAAGATCAACTAGAAAGAGGAGACCACTGAACAGATGAAACTTGTAATAACTGTAATAATTATTCAATTATCATCAACAAAGTGATCTAACAGTTATTTGCAAATGAATGTAAAATGTAACAAGATTATGATTAATACTGGCTCATGTAATGTTCAAAACAAAATATCACAAACAAATGTTATAATAATTTTTCTTTTCAAAAAAATGGGATGTGGTAAATGTAAGAACTGCAAGGGTTAATGAAATATCTAGAACAACAACTAGAGGGAGCTAGTTACAAGTATAAAAGACATTGATGCTGAGCTTTGGGGGGGAGGGGGGGAGAAGTAAAGGATTTAGCTAGCGACAGACTGAAGGAAAGATAGTGTGAGTAAGAGCAGATCATGGTTTATAATAGTACAGAGATTAGTTGTAGATGATTGTAGATTATATGTTAATAATCAACTGTGTATTATTGAGGAGTACGTGCCAAATCCAAATTAGTAGTGTTAATAAATGTAGAGCTTTGTTCAAGTTAAATTTATTTTGTGATCTTTGTGAACACTGCGCCAACCATCCTGAATTTAGCAGCTCAGAGAACACCACACTGAGGAGCAGCAGAACTTACCTCACAGTGGGTTATCATCACTCTCCTGCCTTGCATAATGACCCGCTGACAATGCCGACAGAGGCCCATTGCCATGGAGTGATATTACACAGACCATGGACCCGATTCTCCCAAAAGATTTCTGAGTTCATTTGTGGCGGGTTTTTCAGGGAGTTTCCCGGCGGCCAGGCCGGCGAGTTCCCCACTGTTATTCAATGACTCTCCGTCACTCTTTTGGGACCTGGGGAGTTTCTCACCAATTTAGGCTGCATTTAGAATTTAGCACTGGGGAGCTGAACTCAGTGATCGGGCCGCCATTTTGAAAGGGTCCGCGACACGCCCCTATTCATTGGCAATATCACCCCCCCCCCACTACTCCATGGACACTACCCCACACAGCCCAAGTGCGAATAACCCACTATGGGGTCCCCCCTCTTTAGCGCCCCCCCCAAACCCCCTTACAGCACCCACTCCCTTCTAGGACCCCCACCAATCACCCACCCAACTTCCCAGAGACCCCTATGTACCTGCCCTGCACTCCCCCCCCCCCCCGCCTTTAAACGCCCTCTCCACACTCATTGCTTGAACATGGCCCCCTCACGCCTTGACCTTTAGCAGTGCCATTCTGGCACTTGAGCACCCTTACACTGCCACCCTGGCAACCAGACAGTGCTCCTGACACCTTGGCTGTACCAGGGTAGAAGTGCCAAAGTGCCAGCTGGGTGGTGCCAAGGTGTCCACATTCCAGGGTGAAGGCCAGGAAGCCACTCTGTACTTACCCTGACCACCCTGGGGTCTCTGGTGGCACGGAAGACCCCCCGGGTGCCATTCCATCTGGTCCACTTTTGTGTGGATCAGCATTGATTGACGCCTGGTTCCAGCCTCCCAGGGGAGGCCGGAGAATCAAAGTAGGCCACTGGATCCCGTGCAGGTAGGTCGTAAGTAGGTTTACGACCTCCTTCCGCGAGCAGCATTCAGTCCCACCATTTGGGGCGGGTTTGCGACCCCAACGTCTCACGGGACTTCTCGCAAGGTGCGGAGGCTGTCGGCAGGCTCGTTGAAAGTCATTCCAGGTATTGCGCTCAAGCGAGAGCCCAACGCGGCCAGAGAATCGCGCCCCATGTGTGGGGGTTGTGGGGGAGGGACTGGGGGCAGGAGGCAAATGGGGGGTGGAGGAAAATGAGAGAAATTAGGGAAATGAGGGGGAAGGAGAGGGAGAAAGAGAGATTGGGGAGAGAATGTAATGGAGCGGATTGGTTGGGAGGGTGAAATGGGGGGCAAGAAGGGATGGGGGGGATGATAGAAATGGGAGGTTAGTTTAGCTGAGAGACACATCCTCATCATATGAGAATCTCGAGACGATGAAGGGATCCCTGGTCCTCTGGGCCTGTCGCTGCCTTGCCATCGCCTGTCCTCCATCCTCCGGCTCCTCCTCAGACTTGTTCTCCAACCTACCCGCTCCTCCTCCTCCAATGATGCCACATGTCACTCCTCCTCCAGCATCCTGCATGTCACCCCGCTGCTGTGCCAGGTTATGGAGGGCACAACTGACCACCACAAAGTGGAGTCCTTCAGGGGGGTAGACCGCAGGGCCCACCAGAGCAATCCAGGCATTGGAACTGCATATTCGCCAGTCCGACGCACCACTCAGTGACAGCACAGTTGTCAACATGGTACTCATTATATCGGGTCTTCGCATCGGTCTCAGGCATCCGCACCAACGTCATCAGCCATGACTTCAGCGGCTATCCCTTGCCCTCCAAGAGCCAATCCGTCATCCTGGGGTGGTCCTCAGAGACGCCGGGGTTCCCTGAGTGTCCCAGGATGTAGCTGTCATGCACGCTCCCTGGGTAGCGGGCAGACACGTGCATGATAAGGAGGCGGTGGTCGCACACAACCTGACCATTCAGGGAGTGGAACCCCTTCCTGTTAATAAAGGGCACTCCCCGATGCCCGGGTGCACTCGGGGTGACCTGCGTGACATCAATTTCCCCCTGGTCCTGGGACATCCCAGTGATAGCAGCAAGTCCTGCAGCCCAGGCAGTTTGGTGGACCTGGTCCAGCTCAAAGGTAATAACATCTGATGCTCGGGTGTACAGAGCATCCGTGACCTCCCAGATGCACCTATGGGCTGCAGATTGTGTAATGCCGCAAGGGTCCCTGCTCAAGTCCTGAAATGAGCCAGCATACTATTAGAGGGTTATGGAGTCCTTCAGGGGGGTAGACCGCAGGGCCCACCAGAGCAATCCAGGCATTGGAACTGCATATTCGCCAGTCCGACGCACCACTCAGTGACAGCACAGTTGTCAACATGGTACTCATTATATCGGGTCTTCGCATCGGTCTCAGGCATCCGCACCAACGTCATCAGCCATGACTTCAGCGGCTATCCCTTGCCCTCCAAGAGCCAATCCGTCATCCTGGGGTGGTCCTCAGAGACGCCGGGGTTCCCTGAGTGTCCCAGGATGTAGCTGTCATGCACGCTCCCTGGGTAGCGGGCAGACACGTGCATGATAAGGAGGCGGTGGTCGCACACAACCTGACCATTCAGGGAGTGGAACCCCTTCCTGTTAATAAAGGGCACTCCCCGATGCCCGGGTACACTCGGGGTGACCTGCGTGACATCAATTTCCCCCTGGTCCTGGGACATCCCAGTGATAGCAGCAAGTCCTGCAGCCCAGGCAGTTTGGTGGACCTGGTCCAGCTCAAAGGTAATAACATCTGATGCTCGGGTGTACAGAGCATCCGTGACCTCCCAGATGCACCTATGGGCTGCAGATTGTGTAATGCCGCAAGGGTCCCTGCTCAAGTCCTGAAATGAGCCAGCATACTATTAGAGGGTTGTGGTGACCTTCACAGCTAACGGGAGTGGGTGTTCTCCTGTTCCACAGGGCGCACATGCCGCACTGTCTCTAGGTTGAGACGGAGTCTTCTGCAGCACATTCTGTCCATCATCTCATTGAAAGGCTAACAACACCTGTATACCTTGGACCCTCCTCAGCCTGGTGGGTGGCTGCGTCTTCAGGGTGTCTGGCGGAAACCCTGTGTGATGAACGGTTACTGTAATACTGTACCCTTGTTATCATGTAAGGTGATGTCCCCTTTAAGACCTGGCTTGGAACCCTGGGGGACTCCGCCTCCGGCTCCGCCCATCTGGGAACCATATATAAGGGGCTGCCTTGTGGGCGGCACCTCTGTTAGCACACGTCTCGGCACCAGGCTAGTTCTTAGCTTATTAAAGCTTTCTTTACCGTTTACTCTCTGAGCATCGTTATTGAGGGTACAACAATTTAATAAGCTAAACTACATCAGGATGGACGCAGGCCTAAAACGAGAGAAGCTCAACCTGGAAGCACGGACACCGGAGGCAAAGGACATTTTTAAATACTGGCTCCGATGTTTCCAGGCCTATCTGGACTCCTCAGAGATCCCCATCCTGGGGCCTCGCAAGCTGCTCCTACTCCACGCTCCAGGACACTGCCTTCGAAGCAGCCGGCCGGCTCTTCCACTTCCTCAGGGTCCCCTTCGGCGTCACAAATGGGGTCTCCATCTTTCAAAGGGCGATGGATCAATGGTGGACCAGTATGGTTTGCGGGCTACATACCCGTACTTGGACAATGTCACCATCTGAGGCCATGACCAGCAGGACCATGACGCAAACTTTGAAAAGTTCCTCCAAACCGCCCGAGCCCTTAACCTGACCTATAATGAGGAAAAATGCGCAAACCCGGCTAGCCATCCTGGGCTATGTCATGAAAAATGGGGTCCTATGTCCCGACCCCGACCGCACGTGCCCCCTAAACGAACTCCCCCTCCCCCGCAGCCTCAAGGCCCTCAAACGGTGCTTGGGGCTCATCTCCTACTACGCCCAGTGGGTCCCCAAATATGAAGACAAAGCCCGCCCACTCATAAAGACCACCACATTTCTCCCTCGGCTGAGGCTCGATTGGCCTTCAACTGCATCAAGGCCGATATCACCAAGGCCGCTATGCGCGCGGTGGACAAACTATCCCCTTCCAGGTAAAGAGCGATGCGTCAAACATCGCCCTGGCTGCTACACTCAACCAGGCAGGCAGACCAGTAGCGTTCTTCTCCCGGACCCTCACCGCCTCCGAGGTTCGATACTCTGCAATCGCGAAGGAGGCATAAGCCATTGTGGAGGCTGTACGGCACTGGAGGCACTACCTCGCCGGTAGGAGGTTTACCCTCGTCACCGACCAACGGTCGGTCGCCTATATGTTCGATAACAAGCAACGGGGCAAAATAAAAAGCGATAAAATTTTGAGGTGGAGGATCGAAATCTCCACCTGCACGTACGATATCAATTATCGTCCAGGGGAGCTCAACGAGCCCCCAGATGCCCTGTGCCGTGGCACATGCGCCAATGCAATCCACAATGACCTCTGCCACCCGGGGGTTACCCGGCTCGTCCACTTTATCAAGTCCCGCAACTTACCTTACTCAACCAAGGAGGGCAAGGCCATGACCAGGGCCTGCCAGATCTGTGCGGAGTGCAAACCGCACTTCTACCGGCCAGACAAGGCTCGGCTCATGAAGGCCTCGGGCCCTTTGAGCGACTGAGCGTGGATTTCAAGGGGCCCCTCCCATCAACCAATCGCAATGCCTATTTCCTCACCGTTATCGATGAGTTCTCCCGCTTCCCATCCGCCATTCCCTGCCCCGACATGACCTCTGCCACCGTGATAAAGGCACTGCACAGCATCTTCACCCTGTTCGGTTTCCCCGCTTATATCCACAGAGACCGGGGCACATCGTTCATGAGCGATGAACTGCGTCAGTATCTGCTCAGCAAAGACATCGCCTCGAGCAGAACGACCAGTTATAACCCGCGGGGAAACGGGCAGGTGGAGAGGGAGAATGTGACAGTGTGGAAGGCTGTCCTTCTGGCTCTACGGTCGAGAGGTCTCTCAACTACCCGCTGGCAGGAGGTCCTGCCCGATGCCCTACACTCCGTTAGGTCACTCCACTGCACGGCCACGAATGAGACCCCTCACAACCGATTGTTTGTCTTCCCCAGGAAGACTACCTACGGGGTCTCGCTTCCACCTTGGCTGACGGCTCCGGGACCTGTTCTTCTCCGGAGGCACACGAGGAGCCATAAAACGGACCCCCTGGTCAAGAAGGTCCGATTACTACACGACAACCCCAGTTACACCTACGTCGAGTACCCCGACGGCAGGCAAGATACGGTTTCCCTCCGGGATCTGGCACCCGCTGATTCTCCCACTACAGACGCCCCTTCCCGCGCCGCTCCCCTGCAGGACCCGGCACCCTCTACAACACTCCCCCTCCCCACTCCCCGTTGGTGGGCACCTACCACGCGTGCCCCCTGGCGCCCCCCCTCTACACACCCCGCCGGCGCCGACACCGCTACCCCCAGCCCCACCTATTCCCCCTGCGCCCCATTCCCCTACCCCGACCCGGACCAAGGCTCCGACCGCCGTGCTCCCGGACGTACCCTCAACTAAGACGTCCGTGTCCGCCACACCACCGCCCGAGCTGAGGAGGTCGATAAGGACGATCAGGCCACCGAGACAAATGGACTTATGATGGCACTTCACCCCCGCCGGACTTTTTTTAAACAGGGGGTGAATGTGATGAACGGTTACTGTAATACTGTACCCTTGTCATCATGTAAGGTGATGTCCCCTTTAAGACCGGGCTTGGAACCGTGGGGGACTCCGCCTCCGGCTCCGCCCATCTGGGAGCCATATATAAGGGGCTGCCTTGTGGGCGGCATCTCTGTTAGCACATGTCTCGGCACCAGGCTAGTTCTTAGCTTATTAAAGCCTTCTTTACGTTTACTCTCTAAGCGTTGTTATTGAGGGTACAACACCCTGCACTAGAGGTGCCGCCTCCAGCCTGTGTCATCACTGCCACCTTCTCAGGTGTCTGGCCACCATGGCTGCCACCAGCAGCCTGGGGGCAGCCAGCGGGGGATCGACTTCAGCTACCATGTTGGCATCTGTGAGGAATTGGAGAAGGAGAGAGACCGACAATTAGGGCTTCCACCCCGGGAACCTCAAATCCCCCAAGCTTCTCCACCCTTACGTGTCCTGCCTTCTCTCGGAATGCCATCGAGCGAGCCAGCTGTGCTGCAGAACCCTGCTCACCGCCGGCCACATCAGGAGTCTCTAGAACCCCCCCCAGACCCCTGACGGGAACATTAGGGAGACTGTGCTCAGCCGAACTCCCCTGATCCCCACACTTACCATTTGGTTGCGTAAAGATTCCCAGTACTGAAGCTCAGCTCTTTAGTGTTTGATTGTTGGTGCTGCCTCTATAGTGCTGACACTGCTAGAGTTCAGGCACACTGTTCAGGTTTCAAACTTGGCTTGACATGCAGTGCACTAATCATCCTCTGAGACATGGCATGTGTGCCCTCGAGGAGGCACTTGAGAGTTGAGAATATCTTGTTTATTAAATGGTCTACAGTAACCAAGATTTGAAAATCAACCACGTAACATTCCACATATTACACTCACCATTAAACAACAAGGAAACATCAATGTTCCATATTGGTACTAATACAAAGCTAGATCAGCTCATTTTCACACAAAAAACAAATACACAGTATCACCCCTCACAGGTTCCTCACCAGAAATAGAGGATAAGTCTGAGAATGTGTAATCATGTTGAGAATGTGTAATCATGTCCAGAAATTTGTCTTAGATATAGGGCGGGATTCTCCACTCCCACGCCGAAGTGGCCGCGCCGTCGTGAACGCCGTCGAGGTTCACGACGGCGCGGAAAAGCCCCTGTCCCGACCGATTCCGGCCATGACAATGGGCCAGGATCGGGGCCGCGTCATCTACACGTGCCAGGCCTTGTCGCCCGCGTAAAAGCGGCGCCGCATGATGACGCGGCCGGCTACGCATAGCGGGCATCATCCGCGCATGCGTGATTGTCATCCTGTCTAAATCCGCCCCGCAAGAAGATGGGGGACAGATCTTGCGGGGCTGCGGAAGGAAGGAGGTCCTCCTTCAGAGAGGACGGCCCGACAATTGGTGGGCACCGATCGAGGGCCACCCCACATTCCAGGTGAAGCCCGGTGCAGGATCCCCCCTCGCCCCCCCCCCCCCCCACAGGCCGCCCCCCCCCAGCGTTCATGCACCACCCACGACTGCAGCGACCAGGTGTGGACGGCGCCGGGGGGAACCCGCCATTTTGGCCTGGCCGCTCGGCCCATCCGGGCCTCAGAATAGCGGGGGTGCCGGAAAATCGCCATTTTGGGTGTCTCCGGCGATTCTCCGGCCTACGGCCCGCGAAACTCGAGCAGGCCGTTCCCGCCACTTGGGAGAATCGTGGGAGAGCGTCGGACCGGCGTCCCCGGAAATTTTGGCGGCCCAGGCGATTCTCCCAACCGGCGTGGGAGTGGAGAATCGCGCCCATGATCTGTCCATCAATGTGTGACTTGTTCTACGTATCAGTACCATTCTCTGTCCATGAGCTACAACTCTGCAGGCCCTCCCATACAGCCCAATTTAACCGTAACCAAATCCTGGCATCCACATATTCCACTTGAACATCCTTGACCTCCAATGTGTTTAACCCACAGTGATGTGCCAGCACTCACCATACTAGCAACAAAAGCTTCAGCAATCTGCGAAAGCATTTCTTCAATTACATCATCAAGTGGCCCATTTGGAACAATGTCACGCATCAGGTCCCTCAGTATATTCTTGCTTCAAACCAGATTGCTTTCTGGACTCATGCGTCCCTCTGAATCCGGTGTTCCAGGAACAAGGTGTCGTAGAAAAAATTGTCCTTCTTGCAGGCTCCAGACAAGGAAGGAAATAGCAACAGCAGCCTTCAGGCATTCGCAGTTACCAGCAGAAGCAAGCAGCAAACACAACCTGCAGCTGTGAAGTGCTGCCGCCATAGAGTCCTCGGTGGCGTTATGGGAAAACCACGCAAATTACCATTGACTTCAGCAGGACCAAAAGATCCTTCTGGCAGCCCATGGCCAGGGGCTGAGGCACAATCAATTGCACAAAGGCTAAAGTTGGGTACAACTGTGGCTTTATTACAGTCAGGTGTGTGGCCTCCTGCTGCAGCTGGTGAAATGGTAGGGCACTGGAGGTCATGCATATTTATACAGTTCTCCGTGGGCGGAGCCAGCCGGCAGGAGCTACCGGCGAACCTGTAGTGCAGGTCCTACCTTACATCTCCTAATACAGTGGTTCACCACATTCACCCCCTGTTAAAAATGAGTCCGGCGGGGGTGACGTGAAACTATATACAATTAGTGTAATTATGTACAGTGGTAGGAAAAAGAAAAGTCCATGTTGACGGTCCAGAATCCGTCAAAGGTTCAGCCGGTCCGGTGCTTTGGTAGTTCATTGGCAGCGGCGTAACGGTGGCGGCGAAGTCAGTGCTGGTGGTGGTGGAGGTGGTACCGATGGCGGTGGTGGCGGTGCTGATGCTGGCCAGTCATCGGGGAACTCCGGGAGCATACCGAAGTCCTCTTCGTCCTCTTTTGCGGTAAAGGGGAGGAGGGGGGTGGTCTGGTGGGGTCATATTGGCGGCACGGTTGGGGGGGGGGCGCATGGGTGGACGGTGCCAGATCCCTGAGTGAGACAGTATCTTGGCGGCCATCGGGGAACTCAACATAGGCATAGTGAGGGTTGGCGTGGTGCAGGTGAACCCTGTCCACCAAGGGGTCCGCCTTGTGGAGTCGGACTGGCCTACGGAAAAGGACCGGTCCTGGAACTGCGAGCCAAGTCGGGAGCGACACCCCGGATGTGGACTTCCTGGGGAAGGTAAAAACACGTTCATGGGGTGTGTTATTAGTGACGGTGCACAATAGTGACCGGATGGAGTGTAGAGCATCAGGGAGGACCTCCTGCCAGCGAGAGGCTGGGAGGTTCCTGGACCGTAGTGCCAGCTGGACGGCCCTCCAAACCGTCCGATTCTCCCGTTCTACTTGCCCGTTTCCTCCAGGATTGTAGCTGGGCGTCCTGCTGGAGGCTATACCCCTGCTGAGCAGGAACTGACGCAGATCATCGCTCATGAATGAGGGTCCCCTGTCACTGTGGATGTAGGCGGGGAAACCGAACAGAGCGAAGATGATGCTGAGGGCCTTGATGACGGTGGCACACGTAATATCAGGGCATGGGATAGCGAAGGGGAATCTGGAGTACTCATCGGCCACACTGAGAGTGTACGTGTTACGGTCGGTGGAGGAGAGGGACACTTTGAAATCCACGCTGAGGCGTTCAAAGGGGCGGGAAGCCTTCACCAGGTGTGCATGGTCTGGCCGGTAGAAGTGCGGCTTGCACTCCGCACAGACCTGACAGTCCCTAGTGACTGTCCTTACATCCTTGGCGGAGTAGGGCAGATTGCGAGCTTTCACCAGATGGTACAATCGAGTGACCCCCGGGTGACAAAGACTGTCGTGTAGGCCCCAGAGTTGGTCCACTTGTGCGCTGGCACTACCTCGGGAGAGGGCGTCTGGGA
The DNA here is from genome assembly GCF_047496885.1 of Scyliorhinus torazame. NCBI lineage: Eukaryota > Metazoa > Chordata > Chondrichthyes > Carcharhiniformes > Scyliorhinidae > Scyliorhinus > Scyliorhinus torazame. The sequence continues at coordinate 124,481,342 of NC_092722.1, forward strand.
GCTCGTTGAGTTTACCAGGGTGATAAAATATCTCGGAATTATAGGTGGAGAGCTCGATTCTCCACCGCAAGATTTTATCATTTTTGATCTTGCCCCGCTGTGTGTTATTGAACATGAAGGCTACCGACCGTTGGTCCGTAAGGAGAATGGATCTCTTACCGGCCAGGTAATGCCTCCACTGCCGCACAGCTTCAACGATAGCTTGGGCCTCCTTTTCGACGTATGAGTGTCGAATTTCAGAGGCATGAAGGGTGCGGGAAAAGAATGCCACGGGTCTGCCTGCCTGGTTTAGAGTGGCGGCAAGGGCGACGTCTGAAGCGTCGCTTTCTACTTGGAAAGGCAGTGACTCATCCACTGCACACATCCCAGCCTTGGCGGTGTCTGCTCTGATGCGGGCGAAAGCGTGTTGTGCCTCGGCCGCGAGGGGGAATTGAGTGGACTGGATGAGTGGGCGGGCCTTTTCCGCATAGTTTGGGATCCATTGGCCGTAATAGGAAAAGAACCCCAGGCGGTGTTTGAGGATCTTGGGGCAGTGGGGGAGGGGAAGTTCCATGAGGGGCACATGCAGTCGGGGTTGGGCCCGAGAAGTCCGTTTTGGACTATATAGCCGAGAATGGCTAACCGGGCCGTGCTGAACACACACTTCTCTTTGTTGTAGGTCAGGTTAGAAGAGTGGCAGTGCGGAGGAATTTATCGAAATTGGCATTGTGGTCCTGCTGGTCATGGCCGCAGATGGTGAAATTATTTAAGTACGGAAAGGTGGCCCGCAAACCATACTGGTCGACCATTCGGTCCATCTCTCTTTGGAAGACCGAGACTCCATTTGTGATGCAGAAAGAGACCCTAAGGAAGTGGTAGAGGCGACCGTCCACCTCGAAGGCCGTGTATGGCCGGTCCGACTTCCGGATGGGGAGCTGGTGGTAGGCAGATTTCAGGTAAATTGTTGAGAAGATCCGGTACTGCGCAATCTGATTGACCATATCAGATATGCGTGGGAGGGGGTACGCGTCGAGCTGTATGTACCGATTGATGGTCTGGCTGTAGTCCACGACCATCCTGTGTTTCTCCCCAGTTTTAACCATTACCACTTGGGCTCTCCAGGGGCTGTTGCTGGCCTCGATAATACCCTCCTTCAGCAGCCGCTGGACTTCGGACCTGATGAAGATCTTGTCCTGGGTGCTGTACCGTCTGCTCCTAGTGGCAACGTGCTTGCAATCTGCAGTTAGATTGGCAAAAGGGAGGGGGGATCGAACTTGAGGGTCGCAAGTGATCTTGAGGGTCACGAGGCCGCAAACGGTAAGGGGGGTAAGGGCCCACTGAATTTGAGGGTGAGGCTCTGGAGGTTGCACTGGAAGTCCAGGCCCAACAGGAGTGCAGCGCAGAGATTAGAAAGGACATAGAGGCGGAAGTTACTAAATTCTACACCCTGGACCGTGAGGGTGACTATACAAAAGCCTCGGATCGGGACGGAGTGGGATCCAGAGGCTAGGGAGATTCTTTGATTGGCAGGGTGGACCACGAGGGAGCAGCGCCTTACCGTATCTGGGTGAACAAAGCTTTCGGTGCTCCCCGAGTCCAGCAGGCACAAGGTCGCGTGGCCGTTGATTTTCATCGTCGTCGACGCGGTGGCCAGGTTGTGCGGGCGAGATTGGTCCATCGCCATCGAAGCAAGCTGCAGGTAGCTGTCGGATGCTTCGGGTGGTGTGCGTGTGCGGTTCCGATGTCGGGATGTCCGGAGACCCTGTGGGGGACAAGATGGCGGCGCCCATGGTGCGCACATTGCGGGGCTGGGACAAGATGGCGGCGCCCCTGGTGCACACATTGCGGAGTCGGGACAAGATGGCGGCGCCCATGGTGCGCACATTGCGGGGTTGGGACAAGATGGCGGCGCCAATGGGGCACACGTGGCCGAAGGGGGACAAGATGGCGGCGCCCATTGGTCGCATATGGACCCAAGAGGAGAAGGTGGCGGCTCCCAATGTGCGTCTGGCGTGGGGGAGGGGCGATAGCGGGCACGATTGCAGCAACTGCGCGGGCCTGACACACAGCTGCGAAGTGGCCCTTTTTACTGCAGGCTTTACAAACGGCAGTGCAGGCCGGGCAGTTTTGGCGGGGGTGCCTCTGCTGACCGCAGAAGTAGCTGATATCCATTCTGTGGACAATCTGACTGTAATAAATTGATGCACAATCAATTGCACAAAGACTAAAGTTGGGTACAACTGTGGCTTTATTACAGTCAGATGCGTGGCCTCCTGCTGCAGCTGGCGAAATGGCAGGGCACTGGAGGTCATGCATATTTATAGTTCTCCGTGGGCAGAGCCAGCCGGCAGGAGCTACCGGCAAACCTGTAGTACAGGTCCTACCTTACATCTCCTAATACAGTGGTTCACTACAGAGGCGTTGGAAAATTCCAGCCGTGATCAACCGCCGAAAGTTGGGGAAAGTGTCTAATTGTCAAAGTTAAGCATTTTCTTCTTATTGTTAATTATTGTTGATTATTGTTAATAGAAACTTTGCTTTTCATCATTCTAACATGTTCCCTATCTACCTTTTGATGATTAATAAATCTTTTAAATCTACCCTCATTGAAGTCAATGAGGAGCCACAAAAAGTTAAGTCAAAAGTAGTTTCTTTCTGACTCACAGTTAGGAAATACAGTGGATTCTCCAATCGCCAACGCCAAAATCGTGTTCGGCTACTAGCCGGAGAATCCAAGCATCCGAAGAAATCAGGGGCAGCGCCACTTTCACAATGCTCCGCCTCCTCCAAAGCAGCGTACTATTGGAGCCCCCGATGCTCCGTCCCCGACTGGCCGAGTTCCCAACGGCATGGGTCTCTCATGGCCTCACCCGCCAGGAACTCGGCGTGGCGGCTGCGGACTCAGTCCAGTGCCACCCCATTTGGGGGAGGGCCGAACTGAGGGCTGGGGGGGGAAATTATTTGGGACTGGGGGTACTGTAGAGGGCTGGTCAGGGGCGCTATTTTGCAGGCTGGGTCCGCGTGCGGCCGGCGTTATGTTGTACGGCGCTGCGGCTGCAGGCCACCGCCGTGCGAATGCGCGGCCAGGCACCCGGCAATTATCCGGGCATATCGGCAGCTAGAGCCAGGTGCTAGACGCTGCTGTCCTGCTAGCCCCCAGCAAAACAGGGAACCGATGGCCGTTTTGCGCTAGTTTTTCTGGCGTAAAACGCCACCGTTCCCACGCCGGCCTGGGGACATAGCCCCAGAATCGGTGAATCCAGCCCAGTAACTAAGCAACACTCCAATCCCCAGTCGGGACCATCACGAGGTGCCCGGTCCCTCTTGGTCCAGCTTTCACCTTGCGGAATCTTGAGGAATTAGGCCTCCGCCCCTCAGCGGTGGAGCTCATATTCCCACCCCATGGAGAGATTGAGTGGGTTATCCCGGTGGATCTAGTGGGGGTTATAACACCATTAAAATGTTCAGTTCTGCCAGACGGTTATGTTTTGTAGAACCTGATTTAATTTACAATTGGGGGTTTATTGCAAACAATCTTTATTCCATAAGTCAACATAGAAATGTTTACTCTGTTGATTCAAAGACTGGACTCATTTTTTTGTTTTCCAGGGAGTCCGCCATGATCTTCCTGGAAAATTATGCTTCAAAAATGGAACATTCATTTCCACTCGTTTCATAAATTTAGCCAAATGCTTGTTTACTCTCTTATTTTCCAATTCTTTTTCAAGCTGAATACTCTTTTTCTTTCGCTCAGCAGCTATTCTGGTGCATTGTGTTGTCTTTGTCTTCAGAGTTATCTGTGGAACACTTATCCAAGCTTAAAACCTCTCTTGGGCATTCAGTTCCTTTCAGAGTTTTCCTTGCATGGTCACAGACTGCTCCTTGGACTCTTTCAATTCACTCAATAGATTGTTAGGACATGTCTGTCTGTCCTGAGTTCCCTTTGAATGTGACTGGAGGGTGGGACGGGGTCTTGAGATTAGGTAGTCTTGTAGACGATTATCCTTATTTCCTTACAAGTTTATGTTTTCTTATTTTAATTAATAAGCTATTTTTTAATGTTTTACTTCTTCCCCGCTGTTACCAGACTCCTAAACGACCATCTTATCGGCTGATGGACTTATCTGATCTCTTCACACATCTTCACCCGCTGCCTGTGTCTATGTATTTACATTGCGTATTTTATGTTTGCCCTATTATGTATTTTCTTTTCTGTTTGAGGTGCACGCAGAACAAAACTTTTCATTGTTCCTCGGTACACGTGACAATAAACCTATCCAATTTGGAACTCATTGAAGCAGTTAGAAGATCTTGAAGTAAAGACCTTCGGAAATTGCATATTATTGGTTAATTATGTTGCGACTCTGGAGTCTGTGGGGCTGGAATTGACTGAGCACTCGCCCAGGGTATCGTAACAAGATCCTCATTCTGTTTCTTAGTATTCCCTTCTTTGCTTTTCCCACACATTCACCCTTCTCAAGCATTACATTGACAAATTTGTTTTCTATTTTTCATATATATCCTTGGAAATGTAATATTTTTCCAAGTTGTCTTCCCACTGTCAAGTATTTTCTACTTCTCTTCAGTCTCTCTGTACGACCTCTTGTCTTCGTCCTGAAATATTGAAAAAGGACGAGTGTTGAATTTAATTCATATGGAGTGACATTAAATTCATTTTGTTTCTCTTCAAATTCTTCTGTGGCCTGATGGATTCTTGTAGCAGTGTCTTTCCACTGATTTCCCTCCTCTTTGTAAATCTTAATTGCTTCATTTTGAGTTTAATGCTGTTCTTCCATTCTATTATTTAAGCAGTCGTCATTTATTTATGTTAATTCCTCTTCTTTGTAAATCTTAATTGCTTTATCTTACGTTTTCTGATGTTCCATCATTCCAGTATTTAAGGCAGTCTTCATTGACTTATGCTGTTGAAAAGTTTTGCATTTCAACTTGAAGGACAATTAGCTGTTTGTTCAACTGTGTATTTTCTTGTTGACCTCTTTCAAACTCATGTTGAGCTTCAGGACATTGCTTTGTCACTATTCATAGTTCCAATACAGCCTTTTCTGAAGTAGCATTCAACATAATTTTTAACTCCTCATGTTTTTCCAGGAATCCACATAGATTATTTAGGGCTTTTCAGTGCAGCAATTTCTTTGAGTAGGTTTGTGCCTGCTGTTGCATCCAGCTGTATGCCTGGTTCAGATCTTCAAACTCAGCTTTGATACAAACATTTTTGTGCAGAACAACTTCATATTTTTGCCAATTTGATGGATTTTTAGTTACCTCAGATAACATTGCTTCATTCGTAGCCATTGACTTTCTGAAAAAAGGACTGAGGCTAAAAATAGGGAGGTTCTGAAACACAAACAGAAACCTAGGCAGTGCAATCATTTTCACTGTCTGTACCCGCTCAGCCAGTGGCAATGCTAAAACATCCCAACTCCTAAAATCCACCTTCATCCCCCCCCACCAATTGTGCCAAGTACAATCTATGTAGTTGGGCCCAGCTCTGCGCCTCTTGAATACCGAGGTAGCTGAAGCTCATACCCACCACCCTAAATGGCAACTGCCTTACTCTCCTTTCCTACCCTCTGGCATTAATTGGGACCACCTACACCTCGCTCTTCCCCATGGTCAATTTATATCCCTAAAACTGGCCACATTCCCCCAAGATCTCCATAATCCCCGCACTGCTGCCATTGAGCCCGAAATGTATAATAACAAGAAATCCACATGGAGCGAAACCCTATGCTCAGCAACCCCTCCCGACCAATCCCTCGGCGCCCTAAGTGCCATTGCCAATGTCTCTAATGCCAAGGCGAAAAGCATCAGGGAGAGCGGGCACCCCTGCCTCATCCCACAATGGAACCCAAAGTACCCCAAACTCACTTGCTTTTGACAGGCTTTGTCAAGGGTAGGCAGCTTACTGCGAGCATCAGGCAGCTGATGAATGTAATAATGACTCGGAACTGGAGGAAGGCCTGAGAGCAATCATGCAGCTCCTCAAAGAGTTTGGAATCTTCTCGGGTTACAAACCTGGGCAAGAGCAAGGCATTCCCGGTGAACCCAAAAGTGGGAGGGACAGAGCTGGAGGGACTCCCATTCAAGCTAGCCCAAAACAAATTGCCCTACCTGGGATCCAAATAGCCCGGGACTGGACACAGATCCATAAGTGGAATCTAACTAGCCTGGCAGAGGAAGTTAAAAAGGACATACAGAGATGGGACACACTCCCGCTCTCCCTGGCAGGGCGGGTGGAGACTACTACAGAGATTCCTCTTCCTGTGTCAGCTCAATGCCAATCTTCATCCCCAAGGCCTTTTTCCAAAACATAGACAAAATGATCATGGCATTTGTATGTGTGGGGGGCGGTAAGAACCCGAGAGTTCCAAAATCAACACAGCAAAGGAGAAAAGATAGGGGCAGCCTGGCACGACCAAACTTACAATATTACCACGGGGCACCTACGGCAGAGAGAGTTAGAGGATGGGTATGTGAACCCACTACGAAATGGGTGCGGATGGAGGAGTACTCCTGCAAGGGAGCAACCCTCCGGGCCCTCACCATGGCAGCGCCCCCATCCCCCCCCCCCCCCCCTCCCAGACGGAATACAAATCCTGCCCAGTGGGGGTAGCCATACTAAGGACGTGGAATCAGATGAGGTAACATTTCAGCCTGACCGAGATATCACCCATGCTCCCCATCTGCAGAAACCACAAGTTCCCACCAGCCATGCTAGACACCACCTTCAAAAAATGGAGACAGGACGGGGGGGACACTGACAGTCAGGGACTTTTACCATGGGGGACAGACTAGAGACACTGAGCGAACTGACAGAGGAGCTGGAACTACCAACAGGGCAGGAACTTCGACACCTAGAGGTAAAGCACTTTCTCCACTAGGAGACAGTAGGATACCCCAAGGCCCCGGAGACCACGGCCTGGATTCTCCACTCCCCGACGCCAAAATCGTGTTCGGCGACGGGGCGGAGAATCCGTTTTGGCGTCCAAAATTGGGAGCGGCGCCGGTTCTTCAATTCTCTACTCCCCGAAAATCGGCGTACTCGTGGAGTACACCACGCCGAATATCCACTGCCTCAGGCCTTTGCTTGAGGCCCGCCCTGCATTGCTCCGTCCCCGACCGGCCAAATTCCTGACGGCGTGGACCTCTCATAGTCCCACCGTCCGGGAATCTCAGGAGGAGGCTGCGGACTCAGTCCGGGGCCAACACAGTCGGGGGAAGGCCAATTGGTGGGCAGGGGGGGCTTCATTCAGGGCTGGGGGCAATGTGTGCGGGCGGTCCAGGGCGTGCGAGCAGCCGATGCGGGGCACTATTTTGCTGGTCCAAGTCCACAGGTTGAGTCCGCCACAGAGCACGGCGCGGCCGCTGGAGGCTGACGCCGTGAGCATGCGTGTCCTCTGACCCGAATGCTGGGGGCCTTATCGGCAGCTCAAGCTGCGAGCTCTACGACGGCTGCCTGCTCGCCCCCAGCAAGACGGTGAATCTGCGGCCTTTTGACGCCAGTTTTCCTGGCTTGGGGACTTAGTCCCAAAAACGGAGAATCCAGCCCCACATTACTAGAGACCTGATAAACACAGACAGTAAAGAAGGGGGATACTGCGGGAAAAATCTACGGAGAGCTACTGGACAGGGCGAGATTGCCACTGGACGAAGCCAGATGAAAATAGAGAGACAAACTGGGGACAGAACTGGCTTGGGACTCTGGAGCAGGGCCAACTCCACCTCCTCCTGGGCAAGGCTCAGCCTAATGCAGTTCAAAGTGTTGCGCAGAGCATACCTGACCAGAACCCGAATGAACACGTTCTTGCCGGAGGCGGAGGAGAAATGTGAACAGTGCCAGAGAGGCCTCGCCAACCACACCCACATGTTCTGGGCCTGTCCTAAACTTGTAGGGTTCTGGACAGCCTTCGCCGAGGCAACGACCAAGGTTGTGGGTGTGAGGGTGGAGCCATGCCCAAGATGGCAATCTTCGGGGTACCCGAACAGCCAGAGCTACACATGGAGAAGAGGGCCGACGTCCTCGCTATCGCTTCCCTTATTCGCCCACCAGAGAATCCTGCTTAGCTGGCGATCAGCAGCACCAGCCACAGCTGCAGACTGGCTGGCAGACCTGGCGGAATTTCTCCATTTGGAGAAGATCAAATACACCATCCGAGGGTCGGAAGAAGGCTTCCTCAAAGCATAGGACCAATTCGTCGGCCTGTTCCAAGACCTGTTCGAAGCCAACTGCGAGTAGGGGGAAACGTGAGAGATGGGAGAAGACAGACAGGAACACACAACTCTGGTGGGAGGGAGGGGGCGGAGGAAGAGAGGTGAGAACTCAGAGCTGCAGGGAGACGCACGGTGGGAGGGGGCAGAAAGCCCCCTCCGCCCCATGGCCCACCCCAAACCCGCAAGGCAGGCAGCAGAAAACAAAAGGGAAGGGGGGAAGGGGAGAATAGGAACCAGGGGACAGTACAACGAAAAAGGGGGATATAAAGGAGGGGCCGGAGTTGGGGGGTAGGGGGAGTGGGGGTGGGGGTGGGGGGAGAAGGGAAAGGTGGAAGGAAGACACACCAAGAAAGACAATATCAATATGAATAAAAGAACCACATATGCTGTAAATATTAAACCTAAAGTGTTACTAAGTGTAAACTGAAAATGCCAATAAAAATATATTTTTTTAAACACCTGATCATCTGTGCTTTGTTACGTTGGTTTGATCCATTTCAGTTGTTTATATTTTGTTTTGGGATTATAGATTATCTCCTTGCTGGTCACAGATTTCACTCCATTCTATCCACATGAAATGTTTCAGTTCTGTCTTCAACTTTACTACTGTGTAAATTTCTATCTGAAACACACATGATATTGCTCATGTTAACGTTGAGAGTTTAGCACATGCTGAACTTGAGTTTGAAAACTGCACTCTGAATCGGTCAGCAATAAATAGACCAATGCAGTCAGTCTGAACTGCCCTGGAAACTGGTTTCAGGCTGATTTCAGACACATGACGCACTCTGCCTACCAGCAGCCTGTACACGAGGCTTGACTGGTGTTGGACATTGGGCCTCATGAAAATGTGGACACCAATTGGGAGGTGAGAGGAAGCTTCCCAAACTCTGGAACACCAGTTCTTGTCAGGCAGGGACTCTCAGGATGGTGCTGGGAATGATGGGGTGGATGAGGTTGGGGAAAGTGGGTGAGGGTGGGTTGACGATTGAGAAGTTGGTGAATACATACCCGCAGAGTCTATACAGCAGAGGTAATATGAACAGACCAGCTATCAGGGGCTGGTTTAGCACAGTGGGCTAAACAGCTGGCTTGTAATGAAGAACAAGCAGCAGCGCGGGTTCAATTGCCGTACCGGTCTCCCCGAATAGGTGCCAGAATGTGGCTACTACGGACTTTTCACAGTAACGTCATTGAAGCCCACTTGTGACATAAGCGATTATTATTATTATGGATACAGTGGGATAGAAATTGGTCAGGCCATTTTTGAAACACAGGCATCATTGTCCATGCCAGATTTTATGCAGATAGTCAGCATGCAAATTTGGTCCTTTCATAGAATTTACAGTGCAGAAGGAGGCCATTCGGCCCATCGAGTCTGCATGGCTCTTGGAAAGAGCACCCTACCACACCGCCACACTATCCCCAGAACCCAGTAACCCCACCCAACACCAAGGGCAATTTTGGACACTAAGGGCAATTTTGGACACTAAGGGCAATTTATCATGGCCAATCCACCTAACCTGCACATCTTTGGACTGTGGGAGGAAACCGGAGCACCCGGAGGAAACCCACGCACACACGGGGAGGATGTGCAGACTCCGCACAGACAGTGACCCAAGCCGGAATCGAACCTGTGACCCTGGAGCTGTGAAGCAATTGTGCTATCCACAATGCTACCGTGCTGCCCCCTAATCTCCTTTCTCTTATTCCCTGATGCAGCATTGATCTGAGCAGGGTACACATTTCTGCTTGTGCTCAGGCAAGGTATGGGGGTGGGGTTAGGAGCATTCACAGAGAGCACATTGTGCAGACAGCACGTTCTTCTTAAAGGCAGACTTCCCTCTTCAAAGCCGTGAATTTAAAGGACTGTTGCCGAACGCTATTGCTGCAATTCTGAATTAGAGAAATGAAACACCAGAGCATGAAGAGGGCTCTCAGGACCAGAAAAAGGTTCAAGGACCTCGCAGGGGGGGGCACGGGACAGTGAACACATTTTCACATGACACATGACCCGACTGACAGTCACAACTGTCAATTCCGATACTAGCACAGCATGTACCTTTTTAATAATTATAATAAGTCTTTATTGTCGGCTTTACAAGTAGGCTTACATTAACACTGCAATGAAGTTACTGTGAAAAGCCCCTCATCGCCACATTCCAGAGCCTGTTTGGTTACACAGAGGTAGAATTCAGAATGTCCAAATTACCTAACAACCCGTCTTTCGGGACTTGTGGGAGGAAACCGGAGCACCGGCAGGAAACCCACGCCGACACGGGGAGAACGTGCAGACTCCGCACAGACAATGACTCAAGTCAGGAATCGAACCTGGGACCCTGGCACTGTGAAGCCACAGTGCTAACGACTGTGCTACGGTTCCGTATGTAGGATCAGCGAGTGGTGAAATCACCAGACATGAGTGAACTGTAGCCACTTCATGTGGGTGGTTGTGTCAGCTCCCCATAAGGTGAGGTCTGAAACAAGTTCTGTTTCGGGGGCCCAAGTGAGGACCTCGAAGCGGTGAGAAAGGAGAACGCAGGAGGGATTGCTCACCGAGATAATCAAATGTGTTGGCTGTCTCCTATTATTTTCACGGTGCTTGGAGGAGTTCAGCTCCAGTTTGACTGAGAGACTGACTCAGAGTTTGCTCCTCCAGGGCAGCCCCTCCATCACCTGGACAGCGGAACCAAAGACACTGCAACTGCTGCCCCATATTGCAGCCCCTGTGTGGAAAGGTCACCTACTCCACTGCCCTCCCTGCCAGGTGATAGCAACGCCTTGTAAAATCCCGGAATATACCACAACACTTCCATAAACAACCCACTCTCCATTCAGAAACTTCACAATAGCAGAAATTATTCTAAATTATCCTTACGACAAATTAAGCTCCTGCTGTTTATGTAACGCGAGTGCTGTGTCTGAACATGTTTTGTGAGTGACAGGTGAAGAGATTGAATGGCTCTGTCTGGTTCCACTTCACAAATAATACATCAAATCACCATGACAACATCAACTCAGAGGCTTCTGCACAGCAGGAGGTCCCCATGTGGACACCAGGGGCTGATTTAACACAGTGGGCTAAATAGCTGGCTTTTAAAGCAGACCCAGGCAGGCCAGCAGCACGGTTCAATTCCCGTACCAGCCTCCCCGAACAGGTGCCGGAATGTGGTGACTAGGGGCTTTTCACAGTAACTTCACTGAAGCCTACTTGTGACAATAAGCGATTTTCATTTTTCATTTTCAGTCCAATGATTGGTTGCCCTGCAGGGCAGATTGGAGCTGATTGGAGTAGATGCAACTTCCCAATTGGAGGATCCTGAAGCACCATAGACACCGATGTTATGGATTTGAATATTCTGACCCAAAAGTCGGAAAAAAATAAATGAATGAACTTTAATTAAGGGTATCTTATTTCGCTTCGATGGTGTTATTTTTTAGCAATTGATGAATTACCTTTTGGTTTCATTTCTTTGTGTCAAGTTCAATCCCAACGCATGCACTGAACTCTGAACGGTATGAAGGGTGTGCTTGGTGAGTATATATATATATATATGTGTGTGTGTGTGTGTGTCTGTGTGTGCTGGATGATTTGGACACCGCATTTTGTTCTTCCAGCTAGTCAGACAACAGAAGTCAAAGTGAGTGAGCAGCCTGTCTATTCGCTCAGATCATCATGAGGTAAGAGAGATTTCCATGTGTCAATAGTGTATAGTGCAAACAGCAGTATCTCAGTGGTATCACTGCTGCCTCTAAGTCACGGTGCTGTGGGTTCATGTCACTCCAGAGATTGAGCACAAACTCCAGGCCAATTCTCAATGCAGTGTTGAACAAGTGTAACATTGTCTGTCCACTCAGTTGGACATCAGCTTCCCATGGCCCTGCATCAAAAAAAAAGTACACCAGGTGTGTGGGTCCAAGTTTATCTCTGAACCAAAATCGCCAATACTAGAATGATCTAGTCATTTTCACACTGTTTTTGGGACCTTGCTGTGCACCAATTTGCTACCACATTTCCGATATCATAATAATGACTGCACTTAAAAGATGATTCGTTGACAGGAACGTGCATTGAGACATATTTAGGATGGTGAAAGATGTCATAGAAATTCACATCTTTCTTTAACACATCGTGTCCTTTATCTGACACTAATTAAAGCACAGGGGTCAGTGTTGGAAAGTGTTCAGAAATGGGAGTAAACTCACACATTGACCACTGGGTGAGAAACACGGTTCTGGATTAACTTCTGTCACAATATCCAGAAATGGGAGAGGGGGAAACGGGCAGAGGAAACCGAGCATCGTAAGCTCACAGCCCAGAGCACCACCAGAACATTCCTCCTGCATTTAACATGTTGGTAGGATGAGTGGGAGGGATCGGATGGACAGGGTTTGGGAAACAGGTCGAATTCCCTTCCTACCACTTGATGTATCACCAACCAGCAGGGGTAGGGTGACAGTACCAGCTGGCAAAGTGGCAAAATGCCCTTTGGACAGAAACATCCCAGCGTGGGCAATTCTCCCTTTCTTCTATCCCCAGTCACTCCGTTTATACAAACCACGCCTCATTTAAAGGTGGTAAATAATTTGCACTGCATTTGGTGGCTTTGTTCACATTAATGGGGGCATTCTGGCTAAGTTTGCCGATGATACAAAGATAGGTGGAGGGGCAGGTAGTATGTGTCATGATATTCAAACACACACATCATGATAGACACACCAACAGACAAATCAGAACACACAACACCACAACCAATCACAGAAAGATATAAAAGCACAAACACGACACCGTGTGGTCAGTATTGGCTGGAGACAAGGACAAGGACAGACCTGCTACACGACACACTCAGGGAGACAGCACGTGCAGAGTATCCAGAACGAACTGTATACAAGAGTTAAAATAAAATAGAGTTGTACCACATACAACTGTGTTGGCTCATCTGTGCACCAGAGCACCCAACACCACAGTATGGAGGAGGTGGAGAGGCTGCAGAAAGATTTAGACAGTTTAGGAGAGTGGTCCAAGAAATGGCTGATGAAATTCAACGTGGGCAAGTGCGAGGTCTTGCCCTTTGGAAAAAAGAATAGAGGCTTGGGCTATTTTCTAAACGGTGACAAAATTCATAATGCTGAAGTGCAAAGGGACTTGGGAGTCCTAGTCCAGGATTCTCTAAAGGTAAACTTGCAGGTTGAGTCCGTAATTAAGAAAGCAAATGCAATGTTGTCATTCATCTCAAGAGGCTTGGAATATAAAAGCAGGGATGTACTTCTGAAGCTTTATAAAGCATTAGTTAGGCCCCATTTAGAATACTGTGAGAAATTTTGGGCCCCACACCTCAGGAAGGACATACTGGCACTGGAGCGGGTCCAGCGGAGATTCACACGGATGATCCCAGGAATGGTAGGCCTAACATACGATGAACGTCTGAGGATCCTGGGATTATATTCATTGGAGTTTAGGAGGTTGAGGGGAGATCTAATAGAAACTTACAAGATAATGAATGGCTTAGATAGGGTGGATGTAAGGAAGTTGTTTCCATTAGCAGGGGAGAGTAGGACCCGGGGGCACAGCCTTAGAATAAAAGGGAGTCACTTTAGAACAGAGATGAGGAGAAATTTCTTCAGCCAGAGAGTGGTGGGTCTGTGGAATTCATTGCCACAGAGGGCGGTGGAGGCCGGGACGTTGAGTGTCTTTGAGACAGAAGTTGATAAATTCTTGATTTCTCGAGGAATTAAGGGCTATGGCGAGAGAGCGGGTAAATGGAGTTGAAATCAGCCATGATTGAATGGCGGAGTGGACTCGATGGGCCGAATGGCCTTACTTCCGCTCCTATGTCTTATGGTCTTAAGGTCAATACAAAACATTTGTTCAGCATCATTACTGTTTACCAAATCCCCATGAAAATCATTCTTTGCTGCCTCTTACGGGAGCCAAGTTTACTTTCATGAATCTCTTCCCTTTTCCAACTCAAGGTCAAAGTGTCGCGCTAAATCTCCCAATCTGTGATAGATCGACAAATTCCTCCCATTACAGACACTTGGTGTGGATGTGGTTCCCACAGATTCCGACTCTCTCCAAATGCCTCTTGTCTCAGTTTAGTCGGTTCTCTCAGCTCTGTGCACACACACAAGGAGAGTTTACCACTGCACAAAAACTGCCGACTCTCAGAAGAAATAAGAAACAAAAGGCAGATTTGTTTATAATATTTTATCAGGTGATATTTCAAATGTAATTTGAATTAATTTCCACTCAGACTTTGCATCAAATACAAGTTAATTGTACTGTCAATTCTGTATTGTCAGAATGTTTAATCAGATATTCAGTCAGTGGGCTCAGACAGACTTTCTGGATTTTGGTTATCTGGAGCTATTTACTCAGGTCCTGTTCTCTGATCCAGGGACTATTTTGTTGCTTCAATCTCTGTGTCTCCTGTCCCATCCTCAAAGCAGCTGTAAATATTCCTGAATCTTCCATTCTGGGGAGTGGCCAATGACTAAATGTCGTTGTTGATTCACCCCGGGATCCACTGACATGGGAAGTTTAAAGTGCTGCTTTCAGCCTCTGCACTGACTGATGTCAGTCCCCGGGCAACAGTTTTCAACCCCCTCCTGAAAATGCTCAACACCCGTCCGCCTCCCCCCTTCACTGACAATGTTCACACCCCACGACCAACAATGTTCATCCCTCCTCCTCCGACAATTGTCACTTCCCTGTATCCCAACAATGTTCAATGATCTTTCCTTCACTGGGATTAAGCTCAGCACTTGGCCACCCAACTCTGTTTGTTGTTGGATTCCAATTAAATCAGTCAGTGTCAGTCACACCTGATGTGTTGGGTGTTCTGGATCACATACAGGTCACCAACACTTGAAGTAGTGCAACACTATTTTATTAAAAGGTTAACTATTTAAACATACTTGAACTGTGGGTAAATACGATACCAGCTTTAACTAAAGACCTTTGCCTTGTCCTAACCAGTTGATGCACTCAGCACATAGTGAATGTCTGTGTTGCAGGCTGTGAGCTCTGTGCTCCTAGCTAGCCGCTACTCGAATGAGCGGGAACTCTGATGTCCCCTGTCTTTATAGTGCGTGTGCTCTAACTGGTGATTGGCTGCGGTGTTGTGTATGTTGATTGGTCCCACTGTGTGTCCATCAGTGTGTGTCTGCACCATGATATACTGGTGTATATTATGACAACACCCGACTGGAATATCTGGGCCGTTATTAATCTCTGAACCAGACCTTTTTAAAATGCGAAGTGCCTGGTCGTTCCGAATTCCATGCCCCTCATTGGACATGTCTGATAATGTTTCAGGATGTTAACCATTACATACGAAGAAAAACCTGAATCCATACAAACTTATTTCACAATCTCAGGACCTGGGTAGTTTACAGCCAATGAAGTATTTCTGAAATGCTGTCACTGTTGCTAAGCAGAAAATGTAGCATCCAATTTCCACACAGAATAGCAATGTGAAAATAACCAGATGACCTGTTTTTGTGGTGTTGATTTGAGGGATGAATGTTGGCCAGGACTTTTGCTAACTTTTGGTTGGTTCAATTGGCTCTGTTTTATATCCTTTGCTCTAGAGTCGCCAGGTATCTTTATGATACCGCCACGAGGTTCAAGTTCAAGTAATGATCAATAACTCAACACACCAATTCGTAAGATTCAAATCAAAACACATTTATTATACACAGTAAATCACTACTCATGCATAAACTCTACTTTCTAGGCTATTTCTTTCACTAACAGGCCTATACTTAGCTTTGGACCGGCCCACCAGGTCAGGGGAACAAATGGCCTTTCGTTCAGGTCCTGAGTCTGCGGGATTCAAAAGCTGGTATGGGATGGTAGCTAGATGCGCCTATCTCGTAGCGAGCATTGACTTGAGACTTTCTTGCTTGGAGGCAACAAGACAGGTCACTGTCAAGGGTTGGTTCAAATTGCTGAGTGACCCTGCCAAAGAAGAACGATTTGAACTTGGGGGCTTTATTTTATAGTCTCCAGGGGCTTCCCGCCCTTCGGGGTGGACCCTGTACCTGGTTCCAAGTGATTGGATTATTTTCCGATCACTTGGATCGATTTCTCCAATGCTGGAGCGGTTCCCTGATCGCTAGGCGATCCCTAAATGTTCGTTGGCCTTCCTTTGGCTTGGCTCCTGCTGGTGCCGAGGAGTCTGGCTTGGTTTTGTTTACCTTAACTGTTGCCATTGTGCCTGGGAATCGCACATTACTATGTAGGTGGCTGCTACATTACTATGCAGATGGCTGCTGGTTTCGGTGCTGTCTGGTTGTTTTGCAGGTTCCAATATACATAATTTCTGCACTTGCTAGTCTTTGCCTGTGTTGGCTGAATTTCCCTTCAGCCTTTGCGGGTCTCCATTTTAAGTCGAGAAGTGGCCAACTCAGGTGGCTACACACCCTCCTTGTGATCCGAATGCGAAGCGTGAAGGATCACATAACTGCGTTGTCTTCATTCCCTGACCCGGCGAGCACTCTTCTATGGCCTCTACACTGACCAACTATGCAAGAAAAATTTAAACTAACATTCTAACTGCCGCTATGTCAAAACAGGGACATGCATTACAAAATAAAAAAACGGTACCTCTAACTATCCTCAATAAACTACACTCACTCAACATTCAATCATACTAACTTCCTAAACAATACAAAATGAAAGCAGCATTTACATTTTTCCTGGCTTGGCAGTCAAGCGCACGGTTGTACAATCTTTCCATTTCTTTATTTACAGAAGAACGCAAACAAATGTCCTTTATTATAGATCGATGGGTTCGGGTCCTGGGAATAACTGAACATAGGGGATCTTATTCGGTATACTGGGGTGCGAGCGCGGTAGGCTCTCCTTCTCCATTGCCTCATGCGGATAGTCTGCACGACGCTGCAGAGTATCGCCAACACTAATAGGGATTCGACTACGTAGGAAAGGGAGGACCAGGTTATGAGCTTATCACACCATGATGGTGTATCGGGGACTATCTCGGGGTTCTGTGTGCTATGGGGAAGTGAATCATTAACGGCTGTGGGGGTTGGGGTCAGGGGGTTCGTGTTCGCGCGCAACCGGGTACAAATTGCAATAACGAAAAACATGTATGCCGTCTTCATTGTTGTCTTCTTCTTTCTTCTTTCTCTTCTCTTCTCTTCCTTTCCGTTTCATCTCTTTTCCTGGAGCTTCTGGAGTTCTGTGGGATCAAGCATAGTGTCTGTTACTATCTTGGTTTAGTATCTCGTTTGTTAGTGTGTCTGTCCTTTCGTGCCAATTCTCCCTTTATAATTTGTCACTATGTGTGGCTCCCTCATTTTTGTTTTTTAAACCGAATATTCAGGACAAGACACACTTAAAAATACTGAAACAGTGCAAGCCGTCCCGCAGGCTGTGCGATTTACCATCCAACTGTTTGAGGATGTAAGTAGCATAGGGATGGCAACCTAAGGGTTGCCTGAAAACAAAACAAAACTTTTTGAACCAAAAGTGCCGAAATGAGGTGCGTATGGGCTGCGACGGGTAAGATTTGGATGGAATCCCCGAGTAGGACGGCGACCAATGCCGTGTGTGCTCTACCCGAGTGTAGTTGACCAGAGGGGGGGGGGTCCTCAGGCAGGGTGGAGACCAATGCCGTTTCTCCACTGCCTAAGCAACCGACAAGAATGGGCAAGAAATGTAGTCATCGAGGGGGTTGCCGTATTGGTTCTACCTTCAAACCAGAAGAGCAGTTATGAACGGGGGTTTGGCAAGCACTCAGCGCTTTCTGCGATGAGTGTGCGGGCAAGTTCTCAAAGGGTTCTGCTGACAATAAGGCGTGGGGCCGTGGAAAAAAGTTTCTGATCTTACAAACAACATTTAACAATACCACTACAAACAACATTAAACATGCTGCAGGTTCCATGAGAAAGGACACCGTTTTCTCCCAAGCAGTTCCTTTTTAAAACATCATCTGGACACCTCAGTTATCGGTTGCGAACAGGTTCGCAAAGGGCTTTTCGTTTTGGGAGACTCAAAGTCGTCATCTTCTCCCGGATGCCATACTCTCGAATGTATCAGGGCTGATAGGGCTGCATGGTGCGGTTTGGGGTCCATCGCGTCGTTCCGGATGAGCCTGAATGAGTTGCCGCGGTGCCAAAAGGTGGTGTCTAGTTCTGTGGGGACGGAATCGGGGTCGTAATCGTAGGGCGGGGTCTTTGGTGGGGTTTATTGAGGTAAGTGATGAGGAAGGGATCACTCGAATCGTGGTCAGATTCGCTGGGTGTGGATCCTGTTGCCTGGGGATAGTAGGGAGGCGTGCTGTGGCTATTGTCTGAGTCACAGTCGCTGTCGCTGCTGCTGTCTGTGGGCATTCTGGGGCGGAGTCTAGAGGTTGGGGGTGGAGCCGAGGGCGAGTCCGTGGATGTGGTGGGCGTGTTAGGGGAGGGTAGGGATACATTGGCTGTGGGAGGGGTGTGGTTTGCTGCGTCGAGCATGACGTGGTGTGTGTGGTTGGACTGTGTTCCATATGCCTTCAGCTGGTTAATATGGAACCACGCAGTCTTTCTGTTGGGGTACTTAATTTTGTACACGAAGGGGCTTACTTTGTCCGCAATGGAGTATGGACCCGAATACTTCGGTGACAGGAATGTGCTGGGGTTGTAGATGGAGAGCATGATCTGCTGTCCTACCTCAAACTCAGTTGCATGCACTGTCTTATCAAAACAGACCTTGCTCTGCTTCTTCCATGTGCCTAATCTTACTGCGGCTGCTAGCTGAGCCGTTTTTATATTCTCAACTAGTTGTTTTACTGCGTCCCCTGTGTGAGGTCTGTCACTTCGGGGCTGGTCAATTCCAATCCTAATAAAAATTATGGGCCTTTCATGGGGCGTCCGGTCATGAGAGTGTGTGGGGTGTAACCTGTGGATGTCAAAACAGTGTTTCTCAGAAACATAAGCGCAAAAGGGAGGACTGAATCACAAGTGGTGTTGTTCTGTTGGACCATTTTTCTGAGGGTTGATTTTAGGGTCCGATTCATGCGCTCCACGATACCACTTGACTGGGGGTGGTATGCGATGTGGAATTTTTGGGTAATGCCAAATATCGTGAGGACGTTCTTCATGACACGTCCCGTAAAATGGGAACCTTGGTCGGATTCAATGCTGCGGGGGAGTACCCATCTCGCAAAAATGTGGTGGGTTAAGATCTTGGCTGTGGTCTTTGCCGTGTTTGTTCTGGCTGGGAATGCCTCTTCCCATTTCGTAAAAGTGTCTATGGCAACTAATACGTATTTGTAATCATTCCTGCAGGGGGGCAATGGTCCTATAAAATCGATCTGGAGGTTAGTCCAGGGGCCGTTAACGGGGCGGGTGTGGCTAAGTTGAGCTTTCTTTGCGTACCTGTCCGGATTGTTCTGGGCACAGATAAGGCAATTCTCAACGTAGTGTATTACGCCTTCTTTTAAACTCAGCCACCAACAGAGTTGCCTGAGGTGGGCTGTAGTGGGATCAATTCCCTGATGTCCATGACTGTCATGGAATAAACAAATAAGTTGATTCCTGTCCTGCTCAGGAAAAACATAAAGGGTGTCTTTTAACACCACACCGTCATGTGTGGTCAGTGCATTTCTAAATCTATTGTAAGGTGCCGTAAATTTTCCTTTCAAAATCTCCCTGGGATAGCTATCCAGCTTCTGGGCCTGCACTAAATACTCGATATTAGTCTGCGAGACCTGAACTGCATTTACTGGTGCGCTTTCGTGGGGTGTCCAAAAATATCCATGCCTGGAACTTGCTTTGGCCAGTGCGTGGGCTTTTACATTTCCAGGGGGGGAGGAACGGTGGTGACTTTGAACTTTAACAATTCCGAATGTCCTGTTCTGTGCTTTTTCTAAAATGTGTAGGAAAAATGGGACTGAAGGGAAGGGTTTTCCGTCGGCGGAAACAAATCCTCTTGCTTTCCACAGGGGTAGGAATTCTGTAAAGCTGTTGCAGACATAGAGGCTGTCCGAGTATATGTCTGCTGGGCTGGGGAAGGAATCTGGGTGATCCACAATGTATGCCACGGGTGCAAGTTCTGCCGCCTGTGCACCTAAGTGGCCTGGTAGTTTTAAGGAGATCTCTTCTAGGGCGCGTCCCTGCGCGTCTTCGACAATAATGCCGCATCCTGTAATGCGCTTCCCTTCTAATACTGTGGAAGAACCATCCACATAAATCTTTAAAGGTGCGCACGTGTCTGTGTGCTGGGGCTCTGGGGTGAACTACCTATCTTTCTGGGGGGTTTTCACAATAAAGGGGCCTGTGTTGTGGTGCGGTGAGATGATTTCACATTCATGGGGGTGCCTGGGTACTGAAGGTTATCTGCTAAGGAAGTGTGGGTCTTGGTCCTTTTAACAGTGATGTCTCGTCCCTGCAAAAGAAGGGTCCATCTAGCTGCTCTAAGCTGACTAACTGTACCGTCCTTGAGTCGTCCGACCAGTAAAAGTTGGGTGGGGGTGTGCTCTGTGAGAATTGTGATGGTGTTTAGTCCGGTTATATAGGAAAAATACTGAACTGTCCAGAAAACTGCGAGCCCGTGCCTTTCACAAGCCGAAAATCCCTGCTCCACAGGATCTAAAAGTCTGGAGGCATAAGCCACGGGTCTTAATTGTTTGTGCCGTTCCTGGAGGAGCACGGCCGAAAGGGTGCGGTCTATGCTAGCTATCTCTATAGCATAGGGGGAAAGCGGGTCTGGAACTTGTGGTGCGGGGGCTGCAGTGAGGGCTCTTTTAAAAGCATCCACAGCATCCGTATGCTGCGGAAGCCATTCCCAAGGGGCTCCTTTCTTTAGGAGTTCCGAGTGGGGTGCTGCCTTGCTGGCAAAACCGTCAATGTGGTTTTGGCAGTAGCCAACCAGTCCTAAAAACGACTGGAGGACTGAAACATTCTGGGAAAGGGGCAATTTGGCAATCGAATCAATTCTTTTGTGCTCAATTTCGCGTTTACCGTGCGTGATAATCGTACCCAAATATATCACTTTGTTTTCCAAAATCTGGGCCTTTTTGGGGTTTACTTTACAACCAATTTTCTGTAGGAGTTCCAGGAGTTCGTCCAGAAGCTCGATGTGCTCTGCCTTGGTGTCTGTCTGCAGTAATAGGTCGTCCACAAACTGGACCAGACATTCGGGGCGAGAAAATTTCGATAATCCATTTGCCAGCTGTCGGTGGAAAATGGAGGGGGAGTTGTGGAATCCTTGTGGCAGGCACGTCCACGTGTACTGCTGATTTTTAAAAGTGAAGGCAAATTTGTATTGGCACGCTTTTGCCAATGGAATGGACCAGAATCCATTACTGATGTCCAAAACCGTAAAGTATTGTGAGTTGAGTCCCTGTTTGAGCATGGTCTCGGGACTTGTGGCTACCGTGGGGGCTGCTGCGGGGGTGACTTTGTTGAGTTCCCGGTAATCGATGGTCAGTCGCCATGATCCATCGGGCTTTCTCACTGGCCAAATCGGGACATTATTAGTGGAGGCTACTGATCTGAGTACGCCCAGCTCTAATAAGCTGTCGATAACTATTGTGATTTCTCCCTCTGCCTCTTGGGGAAATCCATATTGCTTTTGGGGTCCAGGTTCAGGTTCAGGTCGGGTCAAACCAGAATTCGCCGACTGCGATAATCTTGTTTGCATATTCTCCTATGGTGAGCGTTGCGGGGCTCTTGCAGATTTTGCCATTCTCCAAACACATTGGTTGACTGGATCAAAGGATAGGTTGTGGGAATTCATAAAATCGATGCCCAGAATGTGTTCTGCTGTGTGGGGTAGATCGACTAAGACTATGGGGTGCTTGGTGGTGATGTTGCCGATTTGAATGGGTACAGGGGCTGTGATGTGTCCCTGTTGTGAGTGGCCTGTAAAGCCGCTGAGGGTGATGGTGGCTGTAGTGGGCCACATGTCTTTCTGGAATATGGTGGAGGAATTGATTATGGTGCGGGACCCGCCTGTGTCCCAGAGAAATTCGATGGGCTGCCCCGTATCTTTGCTGCAACTACTGGTCGGCCGGACCTATCCCAAAGGATGTCGCAGGCCCAACTGGGGGAGCCCGAACACCGTCAGACCATTCCGCTCAGGTCCATCTGGTCTGAACGGGTGCTCACACTATGTATGGGCTCTGTCCTATTCTTATTCAGAATGCCTGCCTGCTGGGCTCTCTGTGGCTTTCGTGGGGCATTGCACTCTCGTGCAAAGTGTCCGAACTGTCCACAGTTGTAACACTCCTGTGGCTTTTGTGGGGGGCTGTTCCTGCCTTCGTTCACCCATACGGGGTTCTGGTGCATTTTCACTGTGTGGATGTCTGCTTCTGCCTGCTGTTCCTCGGGTTTCCTAACTGCGGGTTTGTTTTGTATATGTCATGATATTCAAACACACACATCATGATGGACACACTAACAGGCAAATCAGAGCACACAACACCACAACCAATCACAGACAAGAACACCAACCACATAAAAAGCACGAGCACGACACCTGGAGGTCAGTAGGTCTGGGGAGAAGGAAATAAGAAAGAGCTGTTGAAACACCACAAGCAGGGAGCCCCCCACGTGCAGAGTGCAAAGACCAAGTTGTAAATAGTGAGTTTAAATAAAGAAGCGTTGTACCATATGCAACTGTGTTGGCTCTTCTGTGTGTCAGAACACCCAACACCACATGGTTCTTGATCCACCCTTAAGGCGGTCAACCCGAATTCGTCGCAAACCCATTAGAATGGACTTATAATACAGTTCATATGTTTAATAAGTTGGACAATTTTACATGATAACCTGTTGTTGTTTATCGTTCCAGATGTCGTCTGACTGGACAACTGTTCAAATTTTTTTTTCTTCTTCTCTCGTTCGCATTTCTGTTATGTTATGGTACAACTGGATTCATGTGACGCACTCGACATCGCCCCATGTACATAGTTCCGTCATAGACACATGCTGCACACGACACACACACACTCTTAGATGCACTCACGTCACGATCATATTTATTACCACGTAGGCACATATCTTTGTAAAAAGGGGGGATGTCATGATATTCAAACACACACATCATGATGGACACACTAACAGGCAAATCAGAGCACACAACACCACAACCAATCACAGACAAGAACACCAACCACATAAAAAGCACGAGCACGACACCTGGAGGTCAGTAGGTCTGGGGAGAAGGAAATAAGAAAGAGCTGTTGAAACACCACAAGCAGGGAGCCCCCCACGTGCAGAGTGCAAAGACCAAGTTGTAAATAGTGAGTTTAAATAAAGAAGCGTTGTACCATATGCAACTGTGTTGGCTCTTCTGTGTGTCAGAACACCCAACACCACAGTATACACTGCTCCCAGGTGCGGGACAATCTTTTTAAAACCCATTTCTCATTGTGGGCTTCCTCTGAGGGGTGATAACTCGTACAGGCTTTTTGTCCTGCCTCTGTGGCATGGGAGATAAAGGTGCCACACCGTCTTGGGGCAAATAGGCGCGTTCTAAATTTCCAAAAATTGCTGTGAAATGAATCCACAGGCGTCCAGCAAACGCTGTGGGGTGTTCCATCTTTTTCTGCCTGCCCTTATTCATGCCTTCTACAGGGTCACCTCTGTTGTAGCCGATTGTGTCTCAGATCACTGCGTGCGATCAAGGGTGTCTCCTCCTACATTCTGTGGGTCGGGAAGGGTTGCTACGACTGAAGGGTCTAAACTCAAAACTGTGAGCGTCATGTGCTCACGGCCGTCCAGGCCGTACATGGTCGCCTGCTGCTTTACTCTGGCAGAGAAGTGGTGGGGGTCTGAGGTGGGGAGGAACGGTGTGATTTTCGCACACACGTCCTGTATTTGGGTCACGGTTAAGGGGGTCGTGTACAGGAATTCCGTGTCTCCTTCCGATGTGACTGTGCGGTGGGTGGTTACTGGATTCATTGGTGCCTGAACTATCTGCTCTGTGGGGGGTTGGGGCGCTTTTCTCTTCTGGGGCTTTCCTTGCGCACATGTTCCCTGAACATATCTATGCGCAGTCTCATTTAATTCTTCCCAATCCGGGCCGTCTTCCTCATCTAATTTGGATCCAAAGGTGCTCTGGAATCCATTCTGAACTGAAAGTAAAGATTGCAGTTCTGCAATCTGCTTCCCGCACTTTGCGTGATCTAATGAGCTCTGTCTGTGCTCCGTGGTGGTAGCATGGAGTGCTCTTAATGCTGCTTTCAGGTCATTACACTGCCTTTGCAATGCCTCTACCTGTTCTCTGTTTCCTCTCTTACCAGGACTGCACGTTGCGTGTCCTGATAGGCCGTTTTGTACTGTGTCTGGAAGCTGCTTAAATGCGCCAGACAAGACTGGTGTCCCCACTTGGCATCATCCACCTCTCCGTCCTTTGCTGCTAACCTCTTTCTTAGTTCTACGTTCTCTTTCTCTATCTCGCTCACATCGACCTTACTCATTCGATGTGTCTCCTCTATCTCTTTCTGGAGCGTCCGAACAAGCTCCTTTGTGCCTCGCAATTGTGCCAAACAGGACACGATTGCCATCGGCTTGTGAGCTTTTCCCAAGCTTTTCCTATGGATTTTGTTCAGGTTCTCCCACCAAGTATGTCCTATACTCCCGGAACCTGTTTCCTCATTGTCACAGAATTCGCTCCAAAGAGGCCATCCTTTCCCTTTGAGGTACTTTCTAATTTCCTCTTCGCAAACGGGACACTATCCTACTCTACTGCTAGTCGCTGCGACCACGAATTCTTCGGGGTTCATGAGGCGTTGCATTGCCTGCATTGCCATCTTTCCTCTCTGAATACTTCTCTTAAAATTTGGAACGAGGGGTATTAAGGCGGTGCTGTAATTACGGGTACGGCTTTCGCTATTTTACGGAATACAAACTCCCGACAGTTTTGACGCAACAAAAAATCCATCAGTGTTACCTTATCCCCTGTTAGTTACGCATGCATTAACACATTTCCAAATTATGAGAATTGATCATAACTGCTTGAACACTTGTGGTTTTTCTGTTCCCAATTGGATTTCTAATTCAAATTTTGGGTTCTTCCGGACTGGTTAAGCCACTTCTAGATCGGGTCCCGTCAGGATGTCGCCGGTAATATGTTGCTAACTTTTGGTTGGTTCAATTGGCTCTGTTTTATAACCTTTGCTCTAGAGTTGCCAGGTATCTTGATGATACCGCCACGAGGTTCAAGTTCAAGTAATGATCGATAACTCAACACACCAATTAGTAAGATTCAAATCAAAACACATTTATTATACACAGTAATCGCTACTCATGCATAAACTCTACTTTCTAGGCTATTTCTTTAACTAACAGGCCTCTACTTAGCTTCGGACTGGCCCACCAGGTCAGGGGAACAAATGGCCTTTCGTTCAGGTCCTGAGTCTGCGGGATTCAAAAGCTGGTATGGGCTGGTAGCTAGGAGCCCCTATTCCGTAGCGAGCGTTGACTTCAGACTTACTTGCTTGGAGGCAACAAGACAGGTCACTGTCAAGGGTTGGTTCAAGTTGCTGAGTGACCCTGCCAAAGAAGAACAATTTGAACTTGGGGGCTTTACTTTATAGTTCCCAGGGGCTTCCCGCCCTTCGGGGCGGACCCCGTACCTGGTTCCAAGTGATTGGACTATTTTCCGATCACTTGGATCGATTTCTCCAATGCTGGAGCGGTTCCCTGATCACTAGGCGATCCCTAAATGTTCGTTGGCCTTCCTTTGTCTTGGCTCCTGCTGGCGCTGAGGAGTCTGGCTTGGTTTTGTTTACCTTAACTGTTGCCATTGTGCCTGGGAATCGCTCATTAATATGTAGATGACTGCTGCATTACTATGTAGATGGCTGCTGGTTTCAGTGCTGTCTGGTTGTTTTGCAGGTTCCAATATACATGATTTCTGCACTTGCTAGTCTTTGCCTGTGTTGGCTGAATTTCCCTTCAGCCTTTGCGGTTCTCCATTTTAAGTCGGGAAGTGACCAACTCAGGTGGCTACAGGACACTGGGGAGAAGTCAGACCTTCTTCATTGTAAAGTTCCACAGCATCCTTTTGTGGCCATCTAAAATGGCTGCCTGCAAAGGATAATCGGAATTATGGCCAGGTTGGGACACAGACGGTACACAGCCCCTGTGTATTGTGCAAAGGAAAACCAGAACCTAAAACTGAAACTCATACCTGCTAAAGGGCAATCACCGATTTTCCCAGGACAATGGGACACAGATCAAAACGTAGCTATAGTAGCAGACTCGGGGTGCCTATGTTCCCGATATGTGAGTGCATACATGCCTTGGTCAATAGCAGCTAGGACCCTCCCAAACCATCGAGGTACCCATCCCTAATTGGCCAGAATCGATTAGGGTGATCAAAACCCTATCGATCCATTGGAGCCCGAGTTGGGACCGCCCAAAAGAGCGCGAAAGATCGGGGGATAAGAAGAACTGCGCAACCAGTATCCGTTCTCTTTTGGGACCGGCCTCTGTGCCGGCCAACTGCAGCATATTGACCAGCCAAGTTCAAGGACCCGCGATCGCTACCTGAAGGACAAACCGCAGCCAAGACGAACCTGAAGACTTCCAGCCGACACACGTGAGAATCCAGATAAAGGCCTTATCTAACCTGCACAGAGCTGGTCACATGGAAGTTAAGTAAAGGTCATTCTAGTTATTAGGTGTAGTTTAACAAGTAGCCGCATGTAGTTTATTACGCATCGAACCAAGCCTGTGTTTAATAATAAATTATAGTTAAACTAACATACTGGCTGTCCAATACAAGAAACGTACCGCGTCTTGTGGTTCAGATAAAAGAGCAACACATTCCATCCATCTGAGAGGACAAGTGGAACCTTTCTTAAACATCTCAGCAACAACTCTGTAACTCCCTCAGTGCAGCAGTGCCAGCCTGGATTATGTACCCAGGTCTGGTGAATGGCGATGGTGACTAAAAGCAGCTGAGAAATGGGAAGAATGGAAATAAAAAGGTGATGGGATTCAGAAGGGGGGCTGTGGAAGGGGGTGGGGTTTGGGGTGGGGGATGCAATTACCAACTCAGATTACAAGGTTTTTCAATGCGCACTTATTTTTGCTAATCATCTCTTTCCTGGATCGTGATGCAATGTTTTCTGGAAATTGATAGAGACAAGAATCATAAACATTCCTCTGTTCAATATGCAAGTGACTGCCTCAAATAAATTAGATTAGATTATCATGTCATGATATAAATTTCCCTTGCAGAGGCTTTTTTAATCAGCTTAACCTTGTCCCCGTAACTCACTGGGTCTGATATGGTGATGATCGCTGTATGAACCAGGTTTTACACAATAAGAACGCAGCTTCAGTGTGTGAGGAGTTGTGAATGGTGCTGAACATGGTGCAGTTATTGGAGAACTATCCACTTCTTTTTAAAAAGATTTAGAGTGCCCAATTCATTTTTTCCAATTAAGGGGCAATTTAGCCTGTTCAATCCATCTACCCTATACATCTTTAGGTTGTGGGGGCGAAACCCACGGAAACACGGGGAGAATGTGCAAACTCCACAAGGACAGTGACCCAGAGCCGTGATCGAACCTGGGACCTCGGCGCCGTGAGACTGCAGTGCTGCCACTGCGCCACTGTGCTGCCCTAACTATCCACTTCTGGCCACATGATGGTGGGTAGGTCATTGATGAAGCAGCTGAAGATGAATTGGCCAAGGACACTACCCTGAGGAACTCCTGCAGTGATGCACTGGGACTGAGATGAGTGATGTCCAACATCCATAATCATCTTCCTTTGTGCTAGTTGTTGTGTACACATGGTATTTATCGTGCTTCCTGACTAGCAGCCTTGCAGTGGAACAGGGGTACTGTAAGAGACTGATCATGTGACTTCATTGGCATCATCATCCATTTACTTGGGCAAACGGGCAGTGTAACATCGCAGCCTGTAGTGTTACAATCTTAAAATAAAGCTCTTTGTTTGTTTCAACCTCTGAGATCTGTAGACTTCATTTTAAAACCACCACATAAAAATAGACAATGAGGTAGGTTTTTGGAGGCACCCAAAAAAAAAGAAAATTGAGATCATTGATGCACGAAAGCTGGTGACAGGGGAACCAAACAATGGTTGCAGCCACTGGAGGAACCAAACAATCACCGGGAGTCCGCAGAAAATAATGTTGGAAAGAAGCTCACCACGTACTCAGCCCAAAATGATCCATAACAGTACCGGGAGCACCGGGAGTACCAAGTATCCTGCAACAACAAATTTAAAGCTGGCGGTGTTGTAAAGCATGAAAGGAAAACAGGCTGAGCACAGGTATGCCTTGGTTTGGGAAACAAGGAAGCAAGGTGGTGCTAAAAATCCGTGGTCCATTGTGCACATACTAGTCCTTCCGTGGTGAAGAATGTTGCGAGTTTTTGGCACCATGGGACTGGTTGAGAATAGAGAGCGAAGGAGCTCATATACAGAGAGATTGATCTAGTTTGTTCGAGTGAACAAAATAACACAAATGTAAAATTCCCAACATTCCTCAGCATAACGTGGGGGAAATCATTTAACCTCCTGAGGATTCTCATACAGCCGGAAAAGCCAGGCATGATAACCAAAGATGAAATCATGGAAATATTTCAGGACCACTATTCACCAAAACATTTAGTCACCATAGAAAGGTTTAGGTTTCATAAGTGCAACCAAGAAGAAGGTGAATTGATTGTACAGTTTGTAGCTACCCTAAAAAGCCTGGCTGAACACTATAATTTGGGGGATTAGTATCTGATTTAAGCAGCAAAGCTATTCAAAAGCAGTTATGAACCAAAAGCAATCTGACCTAAAGGAAAGCTATGGAGGTTGCTGTATCCATGGAATTAGCAGCCAAAGAAACTCAACAGTTGAGTTTGAGCACAAGAATTCACAAGAACTCACAAGGTTGCAACCTGAACACAGACTCACACTTGCCGTATGTGTGCAAAAACTGGGCACAAAGCAGCAGATTGTTGGGCAAAGACATAGGGCTGGATTCTCCGTAGCCCGACGCCGAAATCGGGATCGGCGATTGGACGGAGAATGGATTCCGTTGCGGGAATGGGGGCAGGTGCTGCTTTGACGCCAGTCCACCATGCTCCGCCCCCTCCAAACCAACATCATTGGGAAGCGCGCCGCGCGCCGTTGCAATGCCGTTGATGCGTCATCCGTCAGCCCACCCACGATACTCCACCTCCGATGGGCTGAGTTCCCAATGGCGCGGGCCACGTATCGTCCCAGCAGTCGGGAACCCGGCGTGCCTGCTACGGACAGTGTCCAGTGCCGCCACGCTCGGCCGGGATCCGTGCCGCTGGCTGGAGGGCTTCTGCTAGGGCTGTGGGGAGTGGTGGGAGGTGGACAGGGGGTGGGCTGTGGGGTTGCGGTTGGTGGGTTAGGGTTCGAGCATGGCCAGCGCCATGATATCCGGAGCAACCGGTGCAGGTTGTCAGCCCTGTGCATGCGCAGCCCGGGAACCGGCAATTCTCTGGCCGTTTTCCAAGTGATCTGCGGGCGTTTCATGTGGCGCCGGTGCTAACCACTCACCAGAATCGGTGAGAGATTTGCGCCGCTTTTCCTGTTGTGAAAACCCCATGGATTGTCCATTCGCGCTGGCACTTAGCCTCAGGAATAGAGAATCCAGCCCATTATGTGCACAAACTGCCAGAAAGGACCCATTGAATGTGCTTATGGGAAACTGAAACAGGCAAGAGCCGAATGAATTAAATGGGGAACTGAATAAAGTGAAAAGAGTCCACGTGGTACAAAAAGGACATCAGAAGAAACTCGAAACACAATTTGAAGGCAAAGTTTCATTGAAGGTCCTTGTTATTGCTGGTGAAACAAACCGTTACTGGCTGACTCCATTACAGGACAGCAACTCCAGGGGGGGCAGCCCGGAAAAGGATGCCACCTCTCTCCTTAGAAAGTCTCAAATCTGCAGGTACCAAAAGCCGTTGCCCCGGGCAACTCGTACTCTTCCTCCAGATCCTCAAATTTTGCAAATTTGCCCGCTATAAACAGATCGGCAAACTACTCAATCCCTGCCTGCCGCCACCCCCGGCACCTTGCACCCAGCCCTCCCCCCGGTACAAACTTATGATTATCGCAGATCGCTGCCTCCATTGCTCCTGCACCCTGAAGGTTGACACCACCACTGTGCTCGTGGAGTACTTGGCTGGCCAGAACAGTAGAGGCGCCGACAACAAACCCCTTAAACATGTTCCCCGCCACAATGCTACCTCCATCCGACCCCACACCGACCCCTTCCCCATGGCCCACTTCTTAGCCATTGCAATATTCGCCGCCCAGTAGTAATTCATCATAGTCGACAGCGTCAGCCTCCCCCCACACCCCCAAAAAAGCCCTCCTAACTCACGGGGTCTTCCCCACCCACACAAATCAAAAGATCAGCGCATTGACCTTCTTAAAAATCGACTTGGGGACAAAGAGTGGGAGGTTCTGGAAAACAAACAGAAATCTTGGCAGCACTGTCATTTTTACTATCAGCACCCACCCCGCCAGCAACAGCGGTAGCATATCCCACCTCTTGAAATTCATCTGCTCCACCAGCCGAGCCAGGTTCAACTTGTGCAACTGCGCGCAGTCCCACACCATCTGGATACCCAAGTATCTAAATCTCACCACGCCACCCAATTCGCCTAACTCCTTTCCTGCCCTCTAGTCTCAATTTGGACACCTCACCCTTCCCCATATTCAACTTGTATCCCGATAACCAGCCAAATTTCTCCAAAACCCCGTGATGCCTCCAATACTGTCCAACGCATCTGAAATATTTAGCAACAGGTCATCCGCATACAATGAGATCCTGACTCGTATAACCTTCTATAAAACACCGCAAACACGCCATTCGCTCCCTCCGGGCCCATAACCATCTTACCCTTATCAGCCCTCACACTCGCCACATTTTGCTTTCTCAACTGATGGGCCAACATCCTGCTCGCCTCCTCAACGTAGTCATACACTGCCCTCTGGCCCTCCATAACTGACCCACCACCTACCCATAGACACTAGGCCAAACTCCATCTGAGCCCATGCCTCTCCTTCAATTGACCTGCCTTCAGGGCCTCTGAGTATCTCCTATCTACCCTCAAGATCTCATCCGCCAATCTTGCCATCCCTACCCACTCTGCTTTCTCCCTATGCACCCGAATTGAAATAAACTCCCCCCAACCACCGACTTGAATGCCTCCTACAGCGTGGTGTCCATGACCTCCCCTGTATTTAGCTCCATGTACCCCTGAATGGCTGCCCTCACCTGCTCACACACCTTCTTATCCACCATCAACCCCATATCCAGCCTCCACTGCTGGCGCTGGACATTCCCCCCCGCTTCCTGGGCCACCCGTAAATCCACCCAGTGTGACACGTGGTCTGAAACTTTGATCATTGAAGACTACGAGTAGACCAACCCGCCAACAGCGCCTTAACTGGCACGGAAAAATCAATCCGGGATCAAACATGGGAGAAGTATAAAACCTCCTTCGCCCTCGGCCTCCCAAACCTCCACAGGCCTACCCCCACCACGTGCTCCATAAACCTCCTTTGCCACTGCTGACACCCTCAACAACTTGGGACTTGATCGGTCCAAGCTCCGCTCTATAACCATACTCCACCCATAATCAGCCGATGCGAGTTCAAGTCAGGAATCTTCCCGAATTCCCGCCTCATAAAAGCTACGGCATCCTAATTCGGGTGGGGGAGGGGGTGTTGATCCAATTCTAATCACGGAGCAAGAGATTGGAGTCTGACAATGGAGTGGGATCTGATGCCGGGTGTTGAGTGAGATGCAGTTGTGCCAATTAGCAGCAAGTGTGGGAGAAAAACAACCTTTGATTGGAGGAGTAACGAGCAGTAGGAAGTTGAGTGACAGGTGCATGAGTCTGAGCACCGACGTGACGGCGGTTCGAGAGCAGCAGCTGCTCACTGAAACACAGTCCGAGTGCGAGAGGCGGTTACTTGACCCGTCGGCAGGTCAGCAGGCTGTGTGGCAGGAATGGCCTGGCTGCTGAGACCATGACCCTGGTGGGACCGGGTGACAAAGATGCTCATCTGCGAGTGGGGAGAGAGGATTTGTGGGATGCGACCATCAATTCACACAAGACGATGAGTAGAAGTGAACAGTGGTTTTAATAAGCTATATCTGTGCCTGCCTGCGACTGCTCTGTACTGAGTGCCGCAGCTCTATATACCTCCCCTGAGGGGATGGAGCCATAGGCGGAGCCCACAAGGGCATCAACATAATACAATACAATACAATGCAATACAGTGGTGGATGGTAGCAGCAGTACATTCACCACATTCACCCCCTGTTAAAAATTGAAGTCCAGCGGGGATGAAGTGAGCTCACAGATCGAGTCTGTCTGGCGCTTTGATCGTTCTCTGGGATTGCCTCAGCTCTGGCTTCGCTGCTGGCACAGGTGTTGAACTCGTCGCTGCGGGCACGGGTGTTGGGCTCGTTGACTCCGGGAGCGTGTCGTCTGGAGCATCATCATGGTGGGACGGGGAGTGGGGGAGGGGTGTGAGTAGGTGATGTAGTGGTGGTGAGGGGGTGGTGTCCGGTGTAGAGGGGGGGGTCGTAGGTGATGGTCGCTGGGGAACCGGCGGCTGCCAGATCCCGGAGGGAGACTGTATCTTGTTGGCCGTCGTGGTGCGCCACGTAGGCATACTGAGGGTTGGCATGTAGGAGCTGGACCCTCTCGACCATGGGGTCAGACTTATGGCTCCTCACTTGCTTCCGGAGGAGGACAGGCCCCGGTGTCGTCAGCCAGGATGGAAGCGAGACCCCGGAGGTGGATTTTCTGGGGAAGTCAAATAGACGGTCGTGAGGGGTCTCGTTCGTGGCTGTGCAGAGGAGCGACCAAATGGAGTGGAGCGCGTCGGGGAGGACCTCCTGCCAGCGGGAAACCGGGATATTTCTAGACCGCAGGGCCAGTAGGACGGCCTTCCATACCGTCGCATTCTCTCTCTCCACCTGTCCGTTTCCCCAGGAGTTGTAGCTGCTGTCCTGCTCGAGGCAATGCCCTTACCGAGCAGGTACTGACGCAGCTCATCGCTCATAAAAGAGGAGCCCCGGTCACTGTGGACGTAAGTGGAGAAACCGAACAGGGTGAAGATGCTGTGCAGTGCCTTAATGACCCTGGTTGCAGTCATGTCGGGGCATGGGATGGCAAAGGGAAAATGGGAGTACTCGTCAACGACGTTGAGAAAATACACGTTGCGGTCAGTGGAGGGGAGGGGCCCTTTGAAGTCACACTGTGGACCTTGTCTGGCCGATAGAAGTGTGGCTTGCACTCCGCGCAGGCTTGGCAGACCCTGGTCATGGCCCTGCCCTCCTCCGTGGAGTAGGGCAGGCTGCGGGCCTTGATGAAGTGGAGGCGCCGGGTGACCTCCGGGTGACAGAGGTCATTGTGAATGGCCCGAAGTCGGTCATCTTGCACGCTGATGCATGTGCCCGGGACAGGGCATCTGGGGGCTCATTAAGCTCCCCAGGACGATACATGATATCGTAATTATAGGTGGAGAGTTCGATTCTCCACCTCAAGATTTTATCATTCTTGATCTTGCCCCGCTGTGTGTTGTTGAACATAAAGGCTACCGACCATTGGTCGGTGATGAGGGTGAACCGCCTACCGGCCAGGTAGTGCCTCCAATGCCGCACAGCTTCCTTTTCAACAGAGGAGTGTCAAATCTCGGAGGCGTTGAGGGTACGGGAAAAAAAGGCCACAGGCCTGCCTGCCTGGTTAAGGGTAGCAGCCAGGGCGACATCTGACGTGTCGCTCTCCACCTGGAAGGAGATGGACTCATCCACCGCGTGCATCGCGGCCTTGGTAATGTCTGCCTTGATGTGGCTGAAGGCCAGACGGGCCTCAGTCGACAGGGGAAAGATGGTGGCTTTGATAAGTGGGCGGGCTTTGTCCGCATAGTTGGGGACCCACTGTGATGTGTTGGGTACTCTGGACTTGTGGAGACTGCGTTTACCTTAGCAGTAACATAGACAGGCTACCAACACTTGTAATAGTACAACGCTATTTTATTAAGCTAGAAACTGTTGAACATACTTTCACTGTGGGTTAACACGATGTTAGATTAAACTAAAGACCTATGCCTCTCCTAACCAGTCGATGCACTCAGCACATGGTGAGGACCTGTGCTGTAAGCTGTAAGCTCTGTCCTTCTGAGAGGCTGCATCCCGAATGAGCGGGAAAACTGATGCCCTCCGTCTTTATAGTGCGTGTGCTCTAACTGGTGATTGGCTGCGGTGTTGTGTGTGTTGATTGGTCTTGCTGTATGTCCAGTGTGTGTGTCTGCACTATGATAGACTGGAGTATGTTATGACATCCCCCCTTTTATTAAAAAAATGTATGTTTGTGGCAATAAATAATGTGTGGTGATAATGTACGTGTGGGGTGTGAAGACATATTTACAGGACTACGTACATGAGAACTAAGCTATTTACATGGGAAGATGGCTGGTGCAGAGAAGCAGTATGCTACAAGAGTAACGAGATCAACACTATATATAAACCAGGGAATCGATCAAACAAAGCAACAAAACAAGTCAGAGAGTCCATAAATTTGAAAAGTTCATAAATTTAGTCTCTGAGGTGGGCGACGAATTCTGGTTGACCGCCTCAAGGGTGGCTTGAGAGCTGCCGGTTCAAGAGCGGGCAGGTTTGCGTCAAAGTCAGGGGGAGGCAGAGTGACAGGGAGCTCTGCATAGTCCGTGGAAGGGCCAGCAGGAGCAGAGGCGATACTGGAGGATCATGTGGCGAGCGTGGAACAAGACGAAATGCACGTCGATTGCGGCGCAGAATAGAGCCATCCAGTAGACGAACCAGGAACGAGCGGGGGGCCACCTGCCGAAGGACAACAGCAGTTGCAGACCAGCCACCATCCGGAAGATGGATGCGGATGTTGTCATCTGGAGCCAGAACAGGGAGATCAGCTACACGGGAGCCATGAGCCGCCTAGTGCTGTGCACGAGACAGCTGCATCCGGTGAACGACCGGACCGTAGTCGAGGTCTGGGACATGGATGGACGGCACCGTCGTCCTCAGGGTGAGACTCATGAGTAATTGGGCTGGCGACAGGCCAGTGGACAGTGGGGCGGAGCGAAAGGCCAGCAAGGCAAGGTAGAAATCAGACCCAGCATCGGTCGCCTTGCATAGGAGCCGTTTGACGATAAGTACTCCCTTCTCTGCTTTGTCGTTGGATTGGGGTTACAGGGGACTGGATGTCACATGGGCAAAATTGTACTGCCTGGCAAAGTTGGACCATTCTTGGCAGGCGAAGCAGGGGCCATTGTCTGACATAACCGTGAGTGGGCTGCCGTGTCGAGCAAAGGTTTCTTTACATGCACGAATGACTGCAGACGAGGTGAGGTCGTGCAACCGTATCACCTCCGGGTAATTCGAAAAGTAGTCCACGATCAGGACATAGTCTCTACCCAGCGTGTGGAACAGATCGATGCCCACCTTGGTCCATGATGACATGATCAACTAATGGGGCTGCAGGGTCTCACGTGGTTGGGCCGGCTGGAAGAGCTGACAAGTGGGACAGTTGAGCACTGTGTTGGCTATGTCCTCATTAATGCCGGGCCAGTACACTGCCTCTCGTGCCCATCGGCGGCACTTTTCCACGCCAAGGTGGCCCTCGTGTAGTTGTTCCAGGACAAGCTGGCGCTGGCTATGTGGGATGACAACGCGGTCCAGTTTTAGAAGAACCCCGTCTACGACCGCCAGATCATCTCTGACATTATAGAATTGAGGGCATTGGCCCTTGAGCCACCTGTCCGTTAGGTGGCGCATGACACGCTGTAGCAAGGGATCAGCCACCGTCTTGCGGCAAATTCGTACGAGGCGTTCATCCGAGGCAGGTAGATTGGAGGCCGCGAACGCCACATGGGCGTCAACCTGACAGACAAATCCCGCTGGGTCACATGGAGTGTTGACTGACCTGGACAGAGCATCAGCAATGACGAGGTCCTTGCTTGGGGTGTATACCAGCTGGAAGTCGTATCGCCGGAGCTTGAGAAGAATACGCTGGAGGCGAGGCGTCATGTCGTTCAAGTCTTTCTGTATTGTATTGACCAGCGGGCGATGATCGGACTCGACGGTGAATTGAGGAAGTCTGTGGACATAATCGTGAAATTTAACCACACCGGTCAGAAGGCCCAGGCACTCCTTTTCTATCTGTGCATAGCGCTGCTCCGTGGGGGTCATAGCACGCGACGCATATGCAACGGGGGCCCATGATGAGGCCTCATCATGCTGAAGGAGCACTGCCCCAATGCCGGATTGACTGACATCGGTCAAAATTTTGGTCTCCTTTGCTGGATCGAACAAGGCTAAGACTGGGGGCGTGGTCAATTTTGCGTTGAGTTCCCTTCATTCGCGCTCGTGGGCGGGGAGCCATTGGAAGTCTGTCATCTTCCTGACCAGGTTCCTGAGAGCCGTGGTATGAGAGGCGAGGTTAGGGATGAATTTCCCTAAAAAATTGACCATGCCCAGAAATCGGAGGACCGCCTTCTTGTCCTCTGGTGTTTTCATAGCTGTGATGGCAGCTACCTTGTCTGCGTCCGGCTGCACGCCCAATTGGGAGATGTGGTCCCCGTGGAACTTAATTTCTGTCTGACCAAAAGTTCATTTGGCCCTGTTGAGGCGGAGGCCATGCTCATGTATAAGTCTGAATACGTGCTGGAGGCGACTAACATGCTCCTGCGGGTTGGTGGACCAAATGATTATGTCATCGACACAGACGCGAACACCTTCAATGCTTTCCATCATTTGTTCCATAATCCTATGGAACACTTCCGATGCAGAGATGATGCCAAACGGCATCCTGTTGTAACAATATCTTCCAAAGGGGGTGTTAAACGTGCAGACTTTCCTGCTGGATTCATCGAGCTGGATTTGCCAGAATCCTTTTGAGGCATCGAGTTTGGTAAAGAGCTTGGCACGAGCCATCTCACATGTGAGCTCTTCGCGCTTGGAATTGGATAGTGCTCTCTCATGACATAGCGATTGAGATCCTTGGGATCAATGCAAAGTCTCAATTCGCCGGAAGGCTTTTTTACACATACCATGGAACTGACCCAGTCATTCGGTTCCGTGACTTTGGAAATCACTCCTTGGTTCTGGAGGTCCTGCAGCTGCTGCTTGAGGCGGTCATTAAAGGGTGCTGGGACCCTGCGAGGTGCATGCACCACAGGCGCGGCATTCGGTTTTAATAAAATCTTGTAGGTGTACGGGAGCGTGCCCATGCCCTCGAAGACGTCATGGAACTGGTTGATAATGGCGTCGAGCTGCTCCCTGAATCAGTGTCCTGAAAGGCAGACGCATCAGCAGGAGAGAGAGAGTGAACTCTCTGACCTAGGTTCAACAGCTTGCATGCCTGCGCGCCAAGCAGGGAGGCTTTCGAGGAGCCCACGATTTCAAAGGGAAGGATCGCTTTGCGTGACCTGTGCGTCACTTCAAGTTGGCACGTGCCGCTGGCAGCAATGGCATTGCCATTATAATCTAATAGCTGGCAGGCTGATGGCAGGATGGCTGGTTTGACGCGAAGGCTTTGGAGGTCAGACCGCGCAATGAGATTGGCGGAGGCACCGGTGTCCAGGATGAATCGTATTTGGGACCGGTTGACCGTAAGGGTGGACACCACTCATCGTCCGGATCGATGCTGTATACCGGTAGAGGCTGGATTCTTTGCTTCGGGGACACCCTGTTTTTTGTAATGATACCGACTCGAAAAGGCGCCTTTGGGTCCTCAGTGTCAATATCGGGTAGCAAGTCCGAATTGGGTTGGTGACCAGGGGTTGAATGGCCCGGACATTCCTGCGAGGCTGGTTGGAGCGACGAGAGTTGGCAGGCTGAGCTGATCTGCATAAAGCAGCACAGTGGCCAAGTTTGCCACATCGCAGGCATCGCCGGGATTTGGCAGGACATTGCCACTTTAAATGGGTGGAGCCACAGTTGCCACACGTTGTAGTGTCAGTACACTCGCTGCGCCACCGAGCATGCCCGGCCGTACGTGGTGCACGCCTGCGTAGTACATTCTTCAAAGACGCCGTCCCCTCATTCGGTGCGCACAAACGTGGGAGTCCGCGAAAAGCACGCAAAATGGCTGCCCTCATCCAGGCTGAGGCCCTGGAGTTGCTCGATTGCTTGGACCCGTTCTACCTCGAGGGGACCTTGCCGCGCCGCTTCAGCCGCTTGGATGTGGGAATACCGACTATTGGCGTGTTCATGTTGCATGCAGGTCTCCATGGCAATCGCTAGGGTGAGCTGCTTTATCTTGAGGAGCTGCTGGCCTAGTGGGTCCGACTGAACACCGAAAACGATCTAGTCGCATATCATGGAGTCGGAGGTGGGTGAGAAAGGATGGAAAGGTTCATCCTTACCCTGCAAACGCTGTTGGAATACAAAGCGCTCAAAACTTTCATTCACCTTGATCTCGCAGTGACTGTCAAACTTCAGGAGGACCGTCTTGAATTTTGATTTATCTTCATCATCAGCAAAGGTGAGAGAATTGAAAATGTGGATGGCATGTTCCCCAGCCGTGGATAGGAAGAGAGCGATCTTCCTGGTGTCTGAGGCAGCTTCCCGGTCTGTGGCTTCAAGATAGAGCTGGAAGCGTTGTTTGAATATCTTCCAGTTGGCCCCTAGGTTACCGGTGATGCGGAGCGGCGGCGGGCGGACGCTGTCCATTTTGCAGGATGGCTGTATGCTGGTGGAAGGCAGATCACTTGCAGGTAGGTCTAAGAAGTTCTAACATTCCTCAACTACTGGTACCATGATGTGTTGGGTACTCTGGATCTGTGGAGACTGCGTTTACCTTAGCAGTAACATAGACAGGCTACCAATACTTGTAATAGTACAACACTATTTTATTCAGCTAGAAACTGTGGGTTAACACAATGTTAGATGAAACTAAAAATCTACGCCTGTCCTAACCAGTCTATGCACTCAGCACATGGTGAGGACCTGTGCTGTAAGCTGTAAGCTCTGTCCTTCTGAGAGGCTGCATCCCAAATGAGCGGGAAAACTGATGCCCTCTGTCTTTGTAGTGATTAGGGCTCTAACTGGTTATTGGCTGTGGTGTTATGTGTGTTGATTGGTCTTGCTGTGTGTCCATCAGTGTGTGTGGCTGCACCATGATATACTAGTGTATATTATGACACGCTGAGCATAATATGAAAAGAACCCCAGGCATCTCTTCAGGGCCTTGGGGCAGTGGGGAAGGGGGAGTTGCAGGAGGGGGCGCATGCGGTTGGGATCGTGCCCGAAGACTCCGTTTTCCATGACAGAGCCGAGGATGGCTAGTCGGGTTGTGCAGAAAACGCATTTCTCCTTGTTGTAGGTGAGATTGAGGGCTTGGGCAGTTTGGAGGAACTTCTGAAGGTTAGCGTTGTGTTCCTGCTGATCATGGCCGCAGATGGTGACGTTATCCAAGCACGGGTGCGTGGCTGCAGCCCGTACTTGTCAACCATTCGGTCCATCGTTGTTTGGAATACCGAGACCCCATTGGTGACGCCAAAGGGGGCCCGGAGGATGTGGAAGAGTCGGCCGTCTGCCTCAAAGTCAGTGTTGTAGCGGTCTTCTGGGCGGATCGGGAGCTGGTGGTATGCGGACTTTAGGTCTACCGTGGAGAAATCCCGGTAGTGTGCAATCTGATTAACCATGTCCGCTATGTGGGGAAGGGGGTACGCATCGAGTTGCGTGTAACGATTTATGGTCTGGCTGTAGTCCACGACTATCCAGTTCTTTTCCCCGATCCTGACGACCACCACTTGGGCTCTCCAGGGGCTATTACTGGCCTTGGTGATCTTCTCCCGCAAGCGCCACTGGACCTCCGACTTGATAAAAGTCCTGTCCTGGCACTGTGCCACCTGCTCCTGGTGGCGATGGGTTTACAGTTGGAGGTGAGGTTCGCGAAGAGCGAGGGAGGGGCGACCTTAAGGGTCGTGAGGCTACATACGGTGATAAGGGGTAGGGGTCCGCCGAACTTCAGGGTCAGGCTTCGGAGGTTGCACTGGAAATCCAGTCCTAACAACAGAGGAGCGCAGAGATGGGGGAAGGACATAGAGTTTAAAATTGGAGTACTCAGCGCCCTGTATCGCGTGGTTCACGACACAGTACCCCCGGATCTGCACTGAATGTGATCCGGAAGCAAGGGAGATTGTTTGGGACGTGGGGGAAATCTGGAGGCCTTACCGTGTCCGGATGGATGCAGCACCCCCTGCTCCCAGAGTCAAACAGACAGGGCGTTTCGTGCCCGTTGACCCGGACAGTCATCATGGAGTTCTTGAGGTGCTTGGGCCGTGATTGGTCGAGAGTGACAGCGCCAAGCTGCGGATAGCCGGCGTAGTCGGTGGTAGCGGGGTGGTCCCAAGATGGCGGCCCCCATCGGTCGCACGTATCGGGCGGCGTTGAAGATGGCGGCCAGATGGTGGCCCCCGTCGGTCGCACGTGTTGGGTGATGTTGAAGATAGCGGTCAAGATGGCGGCCTCCATGAGTCGCACATGTCGGGTAGAGTTAAAGATGGCAGCCCCCTTGGGTAGCACGAGGCGGATGATGCGTCAGAAGGGGGCGGTACCGGCAGGTACGCAGCCACGCTGCGGGGTCTGCGGGCCTGTGAGTCTGTGAATCGGGCCTGCGATTTTGCAGCTTTGGGTCGGGCCAAGTAGACTTTGGCAAAATGTCCTTTCTTGCCGCAGTCGCTGCAGGTCGCATTCCGAGCTGGGCAATGCTGCCTGGGGTGCTGGTTCTGACCGCAGAAATAGCAAGGTGGACCCCTGGGTTGGGCGGCCAGCCACGCGGCACAGGCCTGGGACACCCTCGGGTCAGGTGATGATTGCGCCTCCGGTACCCACGAGGAAGTCACGTGGTCGGAGGGGAAAGCATTCAGACTCTGGAAGGCTACCTCTAATGAGGTGGATAGTTTTACCATCTCTTCGAAGTCGAAGGTGCCCTTTTCGAGCAGGCGCTGTCTGACATAGTTGGACCGGACTCCAGCCACATAGATGTCCCGGATGGCGAGTTCCATGTGCTGCGAGGCCGTGACGTCCTTGTAATTACAGTTTTGAGCGATTACCCTCAGGTCGTGTAGATATTCCTCCAGCGATTCCCCGGGGCGTTGATGACGCGTGGTGAGGAGATGCCGTGCGAACACCTCGTTCACCGGCCTCACGTAGTGACTTTTCAGGATCGCGACCGCGTCTGCATACGTGGTCGCGTCTTCGATTAGTACCGAGATTCTGTGGCTCACCCGGGCGTGGAGGAGGCTCAGCTTCTGTGCCTCAGTGATGGCGGGAGAGGAGGAGGCGGCGAGGTAGGCCTCAAAACAGCGGAGCCAGTGTGAAAAGATTCCTTTGGCTTCAGTTGCCTGTGGGTCGAGTTCCAGTCGATCAGGTTTGAGGGCAGCGGACTTCCGGGTGTGGCGATGACCAGCTAAGTCGCACGTTTCGGCACCTCCCGTTTTAACGGATTTTTGGGCTCTTATCGGGAGCCCCAACGGCAATTTTCGAAGGCTAAACCCACTGTGAGGCGACATAGAAGGGAGTCCCCCCGGATGTGAATGGACAGAAGAGATAATAGTGGCCAGATTGCGGAGGATCCTCTGGAGCAGCGGCAAAGAAGGGAAGTGAGAAGCAAGATAGCGGCAGAGGGAGGCCAGTTGGTCTGGGGCCTGGAACAGCAGGAGTTCCTCCGGCGATGTGTGGAGGAGCTCAAGAAAGAGGTGCTGGCGCCAATGCTGCAGGCGTTTGAGGGGTTAAAGGAGGCGCAGATGACCCAAGAAGTGGAGCTCCGTGGAGTGAAGGCAAAAGCTGCCGAAAATGAGGACGAGATACAGGGCTTGGTGGTGAAGACGGAGACGCATGAGGCACTGCATAAGAGGTGTATGGAGAGACTGGAAGCCCTGGAAAATAGCTCGAGGAGGAAGAACTTAAGAATCTTGGGTCTTCCCGGAGGGGCAGAGGGAGCCGACGTTGGGGCGTATGTGAGCACGATGCTTCATACCTTAATGGGAGCTGAGGCCCCGACCCTAACCCCTGGAAGTGGAGGGAGCGTATCGAGTCCTCATGAGAAGACCAAAGGCAGGAGAAATACCTCGAGCAATAGTGGTGAGGTTCCACCGCTACAAGGACAGGGAGATGGTCCTGAGATGGGCGAAAAAGACACGGAGCAGCAGGTGGGAGAACGCGGTGATCCGCGTTTATCAGGATTGGAGTGCGGAGGTGGCAAGAAGGAGGGCAAGTTTCAATCGGGCCAAGGCGGTGCTCCACAAGAGGAAAGTGAAGTTCAGAATGATGCAGCCGGCAAGGCTGTGGGTTACATACCAGGGTAAACACCACGACTTCGAGACGGCAGAAGAGGCGTGGACATTTATTGAAGAGGAGAAGTTGGACTAGATTGGAGAAAGAGTGTTTGAAATGAAGTAGTGAGGTGGTGGTAAGGGACTGTGAATCAGATGGGGGAAAATTTTCTTTCCCCTCGAAGGGGGGGTACACGAAGAAATGTGGGCGCCGGTGGGGAAGGGGAGGGGGAAGGAGAGAGGGAGCTGCGCCATCAGGGGAGGGGCCGAGAGGGAAGCGCGGGCTTTGTTCCCGCGCTATGGAAATTGTGGCGGGAAAAGGGGGCGCAGGAAGGAGGGGCCTCACATAATGGGAGGCTAAGGATAAACGGGGGAAGCCGAGGTCAGCCAGAGTTTGCTGACTTCCGGAAGCAATATGGGAGGAGCAACTAAGCTAGAGGGGGATCTAGAGGGG
Organism: Scyliorhinus torazame; assembly: GCF_047496885.1. Taxonomy (NCBI): domain Eukaryota; kingdom Metazoa; phylum Chordata; class Chondrichthyes; order Carcharhiniformes; family Scyliorhinidae; genus Scyliorhinus; species Scyliorhinus torazame. The sequence continues at coordinate 124,524,309 of NC_092722.1, forward strand.
GGGTTAACTGGGTTGCTGCTGCTAAGGGGAAGGGGGAGCTGTTACGGGATGGAATGGTCGGGATGGTCGGGCGCCGTCGGGGGGGATAAGCGGGTGCGTGGGAACCGGGTGAGGAGCTGGTCTAAAAAAGGGGATGGCTAGTCGACGAGGGGAGGGGGTAAAGAGCCCCCCAACCCTGTTGATCACGTGGAACGTGAGAGGGTTGAATGGGCCAATTAAGAGGGCACGGGTACTCGCACACCTAAAGAAGCTAAAGGCAGACGTGGTCATGCTTCAGGAGACGCACCTGAAACTGGCGGATCAGGTCAGATTAAGAAAAGGATGGGTGGGACAGGTATTCCACTCGGGCTTGGATGCGAAAAATAGAGGGGTGGCAATACTGGTGGGGAAACGGGTATTGTTTGAGGCGAAGACCATAGTGGCGGACAGTAGGGGTAGATACGTGATGGTGAGTGGCAGATTGCAAGGTGAGGCGGTGGTGCTGGTGAATGTATATGCCCCGAACTGGGATGACGTGAACTTTATGAAGCGTGTGTTGGGGCGCATCCTGGACCTGGAGATGGGAAAGTTGGTAATGGGGGGGGACTTCAACATGGTGCTGGACCCAGGGCTGGACCGGTCCAGATCTAGGACCGGGAGGAGGCCGGCAGCGGCCAAGGTGCTTAAGGGCTTTATGGAGCAGATGGGAGGAGTGGATCCCTGGAGATTTACTAGGCCAAGGAGTAAAGAGTTTTCCTTCTTCTCCCATGTCCACAAAGTGTACTCCCGGATAGACTTCTTTGTCCTGGGAAGGGCGCTGATCCCGAAGGTGGCAGGAACGGAGTATTCGGCTATAGCCATTTCAGATCATACCCCACATTGGGTAGATCTGGAAGTAGGAGAGGAAAAGGAACAGCGCCCACTCTGGAGATTAGTGGCGTCATTCTCCGACCCCCCCGCCGGGTCGGAGAATGGCCGTAGGCCGCCGTGAATCCCGCCCCCGCCCCCGCCGAAGTCTCCGGTACCAGAGATTGGGCGGGGGCGGGAATCGGGCCGCGCCGGTTGGCGGGGCCCCCCGCTGGATTCTCCGGCCCGCATGGGCCGAAGTCCCGCCCAGAAATTGCCTGTCCCGCCGGCGTAAATCAAAGCTGGTATTTACCGGCGGGACCAGGCGGCGTGGGCGGGCTCCGGGGTCCTGGGGGGGGGGGCGGGGCGATCTGACCCCGGGGGGTGCCCCCACGGTGGCCTGGCCCGCGATCGGGGCCCACCGATCCGCGGGTGGGCCTGTGCCGTGGGGCACTCTTTCCCTTCCGCCTCCGCTACGGCCTCTACCATGGCGGAGGCGGAAGAGACTCTCCCCACTGCGCATGCGCGGGAAACTGACACCGGCCGCTGACGCTCCCGCGCATGCGCCGGGAAACTGTCAGCGGCCGCTGACGCTCCCGCGCATGCGCCGCATTTCCGCGCCAGCTGGCGGGGCAACAAACGTCATTTCCGCCAGCTGGCGGGGCGGAAATCCCTCCGGCGTCGGCCTAGCCCCTCAATGTTAGGGCTAGGCCGCCAAAGATGCGGAGCATTCCGCACCTTTGGGCCGGCGCGATGCCCGTCTGATTGGCGCCGTGTTTGGCGCCAGTTGGCGGACATCGCGCCGTTGGGGGAGAATTTCGCCCTAGATATGGGACTGTTGGCGGACGAGGGGGTATGTGTAAGGGTGAGGGGATGTATTGAAAGGTACCTAGAGATTAATGATGATGGAGAGGTCCAGGTGGGAGTGGTCTGGGAGGCGCTGAAGGCGGTGGTTAGAGGGGAGCTGATCTCCATAAGGGCCCATAAGGAGAAAAAACTGAGGGTAAAGAAAGGGAGAGATTGTTGAGGGAGATTTTGAGGGTGGATAGGCAATATGCGGAGGCTCCAGATGAAGGGCTATACAGGGAAAGACGGAGATTGCACACGGACTTTGACTTGTTGACCACGGGTAAGGCGGAGGCACAATGGAGGAAGGCACAGGGAGAGCAGTATGAATATGGAGAGAAGGCGAGTCGGCTGCTGGCCCAACAACTTAGGAAGAGGGGGGCAGCGAGAGAGATCGGAGGGGTTAGAGACGAGGAGGGAAAGATGGAATGGGGAGCGGAGATGTTGAACGGGGTGTTTAAGGTATTTTACGAGAGGCTATATAAGGCTCAACCCCCGGAAGGGAAAGAGGGAATGATGCGTTTCCTAGACCAGCTGGAGTTCCCGAAGGTTGAGGAACAGGAGATGACAGGACTGGGAGCGCAGATTGAGGTGGAGGAGGTGGTAAAAGGAATTGGGAACATGCAGGCAGGGAAGGCCCCGGGACCGGATGGGTTCCCGGTGGAGTTCTATAGGACATACGTGGACCTGCTGGCCCCACTTCTGACGAGAAGCTTTAATGAGGCTAGGGAAAGGGGATACTACCCCCGACTATGTCGGAGGCGTCGATATCGCTGATCCTGAAAAGAGACAAAGACCCGCTGCAGTGCGGGTCATACAGGCCTATTTCCCTCTTGAACGTAGATGCCAAGCTTTTGGCCAAGGTGATGGCGACGAGGATAGAGGACTGTGTCCCTGGGGTGGTGCATGATGATCAAACGGGGTTTGTTAAAGGGAGGCAATTGAATGCTGGGGGTGATGATGATGCCCCCACCGGAGGGGGAGGTGGAGATAGTGTTGGCGATGGATGCAGAGAAAGCATTTGATAGAGTGGAGTGGGACTACCTGTGGGAAGTACTGAGGAGATTTGGATTTGGAGAGGGGTTCATTAGATGGGTTCAGCTCCTGTGCAGGGCCCCGGTGGCAAGTGTGATTACAAATAGGCAACGATCTGACCACTTCCGACTATATAGGGGTACAAGACAGGGATGTCCCCTGTCCCCGTTACTGTTTGCGTTGGCAATTGAGCCACTGGCCATAGCGCTGAGGGGCTCTAGGAAGTGGATGGGGGTACTTAGAGGAGGAGAAGAGCATCGGGTGTCATTATACACTGGCTGATTAACAACTTCCTTACCTTGCAGGTCAGCTTGCGGGACCTTAGAAACAGCGCGGGAGTTTGAAGAAGCGCTGGAGCTGCGAGGCAGAGGGGACAGTTTAAAAGGCCGCTGCCTGGGTGAGGTAAGTACTGATTAACAACTTCCTTACCTTGCAGGTCAGCTGTTAGTTCGGGAGAGAGAGAGAGCCGGGACCTTAGAAACAGCGCGGGAGTTTGAAAATGCGCGGGAGCTGCGAGGCAGAGGGGTGTAGCGCACAAAGACTCCGTGAGACGAATAGAGTGAAGTCGATGAGGCTTTATTAAGCGTGTCTGTTCCCCCGCAGCTCGATAGTAGAATGGCCTGCGGGGGAGGACTCCGGCTTCTTATACTCCGCCTTCAGGGCGGAGCTAGAGGTCAACGGCCAACCAGGACCCGGGATCTGTCAGCCAATGACATTAGGGCTTCCAGTCCCACATGACCCCTAATACATACTATCACATTCACCCCTTGTCAAAAATGAACCCGGCGGGGTGATGCTTCGCATGGTGGTAAGGGTTTACAGGGCTGGTCCTGGGAGGAAAACATTCATATGGCAATACAGTATGTACAATTTTGTCCTGTTTCAACTATTTACAGAAGGTATCGGGAGAAAAGCAAAATGTTCTTGTGAAAAGTCCATATATTGATTTAGATCGACGCCACGAGTCGGTCGGGCGGTCTGGTTGTCCGTGTCGATCGCCTCGGCCCCGGTGGTGGTGGTGGTGCTTGTACCGGTGTTGTCGTCTCCGGGAGCCTTACGGTTTCAGCTTGGACTTTATTCTTGGTCGGGCCTGAGGGGAGGGGAACCGATCTTCCTGGGAAGGGGGCGGTCGCGGAGTGCGGCGGTGGCAGGAAGGGGGGGGGGGTTGTGTGAATGGTGTCGGGGGGGTGTGTGTGTTGCCGGCGGGCGCCAGATCCCGCAGGGAGACCGTGTCCTGTCGGCCGCCGGGGTACTCCACGTAAGCGTACTGCGGGTTCACGTGGAGGAGGTGAACCCTTTCGACCAACGGGTCCGCCTTATGTGCCCGCACATGCTTTCGGAGCAAGATGGGTCCTGGGGCCGCCAGCCAGGTCGGCAGCGCCGTTCCAGAGGAGGACCTCCGTGTCGGGGTGGATAAAGCTCTCCGTGCTCCCGGAGTCGACCAGGCATGGTGTCCCGTGCCCGTTTATTAGCACCGTTGTCGTCGTCGTCTGGAATGTCCGGGGCCGAGCTTGATCGAGCGTAATTGAAGCGAGACGTGGTTGTAGTAGTGGAGCGTCTTCCTCAAACCTTGTGGAGCCGTCGACACTGGGGTCCGTTGTTGCCGTCCAAGAAGGCGTCGGGGATGAACAAAATGGCTGCTCCCATACATCGCACATGGCTGGGGGGGTCACAAGATGGCGGCGGGGTGGACAAAATGGCCACCCCCACGCATCGTACAGGTCTGGGGTGGTCCAAAATGGCGGCGCCCTTCCTCCCCTCGTGATGGCCGGGACCCAAAATGGCGGCGTCTGCGGGTCGCACATGGGGCGCTGGGGGGGTTGGGGAGCGTTAGGACCGCGCGGGGCTCCCTCATCTCTGGGGACAGCGGTGGTCGGGACCCAAATTGGTAGCGCCGGCGGGTCATACGTGGGGACGGGGAGGGGGGGTTGGGGAGCGTAAGCGGCGTGCAGGCCTCCCTGTTCTCCCGGGACCGCGGTGGTCGGAACCCGGAGTGGCTGCGCCTGCGGGTCGTACATGGGGCGCTGGGGGGGTTGGGGAGCGTAAGCGGCGTGCAGGGCTCCCTGTTCTCCCGGGACAACGGCGACCTCGCGGGACCGGCACACAACCGCGAAATGGCCCTTTTTCCCGCAGCTCTTGCAGATCGCTGCGCGGGCCGGGCAGCGCTGTCGGGGGTGTTTCGCCTGGCCGCAGAAATAGCAGCGAGCGCCCCCGGTGCGACTTGGCGTTTGGACCACGCGAGCCTGTGGGGTGTCCGGGGGGGGGTGGGTTTGTCGCGACGGGTACGTACGGAGCCCAATGGGCTGCCGCGCGGTCGGGGCCGTAGGCACGGGTATTACGCGCGGCCACGTCTAGGGAGGCTGCTAGGGCCCGTGCCTCTGAGAGTCCTAGCGACTCTTTTTCCAGAAGTCTTTGGCGGATTTGGGAGGAATTTATACATGCCACAAAAGCATCGCGCATTAACATGTCCGTGTGTTCATTTGCGTTCACCGAAGGGCAGCTGCAGGCTCGTCCCAAAATCAGCAGCGCGGCGTAGAATTCGTCCATCGATTCTCCGGGACTTTGCCGTCTCGTCGCGAGCTGGTAGCGAGCGTAGATGTGGTTAACTGGGCGGACATAGAGACTTTTCAGTGCTGCGAACGCCGTCTGGAAATCCTCCGCGTCTTCGATGAGGGAGAAAATCTCCGTGCTCACCCTCGAGTGCAGGAACTGCAGTTTTTGGTCTTCTGTGACCCGGCCGGTGGCCGTTCTGAGGTAGGCCTCGAAACAAGTCTGCCAGTGCTTGAAGGCTGCTGCCGCGTTCACTGTGTGGGGGCCGATCCTCAGGCATTCCGGGATGATCCTGAGCTCCATAGTCCTTTTTAGGCACGCTTAATAAATTGTAGCGCACAAAGACTCCGTGAGACGAATAGAGTGAAGTCGATGAGGCTTTATTAAGCGTGTCTGTTCCCCCGCAGCTCGATAGTAGAATAGCCTGCGGGGGAGGACTCCGGCTTCTTATACTCCGCCTTCAGGGCGGAGCTAGAGGTCAACGGCCAACCAGGACACGGGATCTGTCAGCCAATGACAATAGGGCTTCCAGTCCCACATGACCCCTAATACATACTACCACAAGGGGACAGTTTAAATGGTCGCTGCCTGGGTGAGGTAAGTACTGATTAACAACTTCCTTACCTTGCAGGTCAGCTGTTAGTTCGGGAGAGAGAGAGAGCCGGGACCTGAGAAACAGCACGGGAGTTTGAAAAAGCGCGGGAGCTGCGAGGCAGAGGGGACAGTTTAAATGGTCGCGGCCTGGGTGAGGTAAGTACTGCTTAACAACTTCCTTACCTTGCAGGTCAGCTGTTAGTTCAGGAGAGAGAGAGAGCCGGGACCTGAGAAACAGCACGGGAGTTTGAAAAAGCGCGGGAGCTGCGAGGCAGAGGGGACAGTTTAAATGGTCGCTGCCTGGGTGAGGTAAGTACTGATTAACAACTTCCTTATGTTGCAGGTCAGCTGTTAGTTCGAAAGAGAGAGAGAGCCGGGACCTTAGAAACAGCGCGGGAGTTTGAAAAAGCGCCGGAGCTGCGAGGCAGAGGGGACAGTTTAATAGGTCGCGGCCTGGGTAAGGTAAGTACTGATTAACAACTTCCTTACCTTGCAGGTCAGCTGTTAGTTCGGGAGAGAGAGAGAGCCGGGACCTTAGAAACAGCACGGGAGTTTGAAAAAGCACGGGAGCTGCGAGGCAGAGGGGACAGTTTAAATGGTCGCTGCCTGGGTGAGGTAAGTACTGATTAGCAACTTCCTTACCTTGCAGGTCAGCTGTTAATTCGGGAGAGAGAGAGAGCCGGGACCTTAGAAACAGCGCGGGAGTTTGAAAAAGCGCGGGAGCTGCGAGGCAGAGGGGACAGTTTAAAAGGTCGCGGCCTGGGTGAGGTAAGTACTGATTAGCAACTTCCTTACCTTGCAGGCCCAGTCGATTTCAGCAGGAGCAGAGCAGGCTAGTCCATTTCAGCAGGGGCAGTGCGGAAGTGATCTCTGGGAGGTAAGTCTCTCCTTTAAAAACACTTAACTGGTCCCGTTTTCGGTCCCTTTTTGCTGTTTTTTTTAAATTTTAGTGTTTAAGGCTGGAACAGGAAGTCGACCCGCGGACTTCTGGGAAGACCCTCACCAATAAATTCTGGTGGAGAGGAAACCCGAGACACTACACGTGTAGTGTCTCCCACCTCCCCTCCTCCTCTAACCTAATAATAAAACCCATTGGTGTGAGGTAAGTACCATATTTTATTATTATTATTTTTTTTTAATTAAAAAATTTAATTTAATTGTTAGCCAGATCTTGGTAGAAAGTTAGAGGGATGGCAGGGAAGGGAGTGCAATGTTCCTCCTGCAGGATGTTTGAGGTGAGGGATGCCGTTAGTGTCCCTGCTGATTTTACCTGCAGGGAGTGCTGCCATCTCCAGCTCCTCCAAGACTGATTTAGGGAACTGGAGCTGGAGTTGGAAGAACTTCGGATCATTCGGGAGGCAGAAGGGGTCATAGATAGCAACTTCAGGGAATTAAATACACCAAAGATTGGAGATAGATGGGTAACTGTAAGAGGGACTGGGAAAAAGCAGTCAGTGCAGGGATCCCCTGCAGTCGTTCCCCTGAGAAACAAGTATACCGCTTTGGATACTTGTGGGGGGGGGGACTTACCAGGGGTAAGCCATGGGGTACGGGCCTCTGGCACGGACTCTGTCCCTGTTGCTCAGAAGGGAAGGGGGGAGAGGAGCAGAGCATTAGTAATTGGGGACTCGATAGTCAGGGGCACAGATAGGAGATTTTGTGGGAGCGTGAGAGACTCACGTTTGGTATGTTGCCTCCCAGGTGCAAGGGTACGTGATGTCTCGGATCGAGTTTTCCGGGTCCTTAAGGGGGAGGGGGAGCAGCCCCAAGTTGTGGTCCACATTGGCACTAACGACATAGGTAGGAAAGGGGATAAGGATGTCAGGCAGGCTTTCAGGGAGCTAGGATGAAAGCTCAGAACGAGAACAAACAGAGTTGTTATCTCTGGGCTGTTGCCCGTGCCACGTGATAGTGAGATGAGGAATAGGGAGAGAGAGCAATTAAACACGTGGCTACAGGGATGGTGCAGGCGGGAGGGATTCAGATTTCTGGATAACTGGGGCTCTTTCTGGGGAAGGTGGGACCTCTACAGACAGGATGGTCTACATCTGAACCTGAGGGGCACAAATATCCTGGGGGCGAGATTTGTTAGTGCTCTTTGGGGGGGTTTAAACTAATGCAGCAGGGGCATGGGAACCTGGATTGTAGTTTTAGGGTAAGGGAGAATGAGATTATAGAGGTCAGGAGCTCAGATTTGACGTCGCAGGAGGGGGCCAGTGTTCAGGTAGGTGGTTTGAAGTGTGTCTACTTCAATGCCAGGAGTATACGAAATAAGGTAGGGGAACTGGCAGCAGAGGTTGGTACCTGGGACTTCGATGTTGTGGCCATTTCGGAGACATGGATAGAGCAGGGACAGGAATGGATGTTGCAGGTTCCGGGGTTTAGGTGTTTTAGTAAGCTCAGAGAAGGAGGCAAAAGAGGGGGAGGTGTGGCGCTGCTAGTCAAGAGCAGTATTACGGTGGCTGAGAGGATGCTAGATGGGGACTCATCTTCCGAGGTAGTATGGGCTGAGGTTAGAAACATGAAAGGAGAGGTCACACTGTTGGGAGTCTTCTATAGGCCTCCAAATAGTTCTAGGGATGTAGAGGAAAGGATGGCGAGGATGATCCTGGATAAGAGCGAAAGTAACAGGGTAGTTATTACGGGAGACTTTAACTTTCCAAATATTGACTGGAAAAGATATAGTTCAAGTACATTAGATGGGTCGTTTTTTGTACAGTGTGTGCAGGAGGGTTTCCTGACACAGTTTGTTGACAGGCCAACAAGAGGCGAGGCCACGTTGGATTTGGTTTTGGGTAATGAACCAGGCCAGGTGTTGGATTTGGAGGTAGGAGAGCACTTTGGAGACAGTGACCACAATTCGGTGACGTTTACGTTAATGATGGAAAGGGATAAGTATACACCGCAGGGCAAGAGTTATAGCTGGGGGAAGGGCAATTATGATGCCATTAGATGTGACTTGGGGGGGATAAGGTGGAGAAGTAGGCTGCAAGTGTTGGGCACACTGGATAAGTGGAGCTTGTTCAAGGATCAGCTACTGCGTATTCTTGATAAGTATGTACCGGCCAGGCAGGGAGGAAGGCGCAGAGCGAGGGAACCGTGGTTTACCAAAGAAGTGGAATCTCTTGTTAAGAGGAAGAAGGAGGCCTATGTGAAGATGAGGTGTGAAGTTTCAGTTGGGGCGATGGATAGTTACAAGGTAGCGAGGAAGGATCTAAAGAGAGAGCTAAGACGAGCAAGGAGGGGACATGAGAAGTATTTGGCAGGAAGGATCAAGGAAAACCCAAAAGCTTTCTATAGGTATGTCAGGAATAAGCGAATAACTAGGGAAAGATTAGGACCAGTCAAGGACAGGGATGGGAAGTTGTGTGTGGAGTCTGAAGAGATAGGCGAGATACTAAATGAATATTTTTCGTCAGTATTCACTCAGGAAAAAGATAATGTTGTGGAGGAGAATGCTGAGCCCCAGGCTAATAGATTAGATGGCATTGAGGTACGGAGGGAAGAGGTGTTGGCAATTCTGGACAGGCTGAAAATAGATAAGTCCCCGGGACCTGATGGGATTTATCCTAGGATTCTCTGGGAGGCCAGGGAAGAGATTGCTGGACCTTTGGCTTTGATTTTTATGTCATCATTGGCTACAGGAATAGTGCCAGAGGACTGGAGGATAGCAAATGTGGTCCCTTTGTTCAAAAAGGGGAGCAGAGACAACCCCGGCAACTATAGACCGGTGAGCCTCACGTGTGTAGCGGGTAAAGTCTTGGAGGGGATTATAAGAGACAAGATTTATAATCATCTAGATAGGAATAATATGATCAGGGATAGTCAGCATGGCTTTGTGAAGGGTAGGTCATGCCTCACAAACCTGATCGAGTTCTTTGAGAAGGTGACTGAACAGGTAGACGAGGGTAGAGCAGTTGATGTGGTGTATATGGATTTCAGCAAAGCGTTTGATAAGGTTCCCCACGGTAGGCTATTGCAGAAAATACAGAGGCTGGGGATTGAGGGTGATTTAGAGATGTGGATCAGAAATTGGCTAGCTGAAAGAAGACAGAGGGTGGTGGTTGATGGGAAATGTTCAGAATGGAGTTCAGTCACAAGTGGAGTACCACAAGGATCTGTTCTGGGACCGTTGCTGTTTGTCATTTTTATCAATGACCTAGAAGAAGGCGCAGAAGGGTGGGTGAGTAAATTTGCAGACGATACTAAAGTAGGTGGTGTTGTCGATAGTGTGGAAGGATGTAGCAGGTTACAGAGGGATATAGATAAGCTGCAGAGCTGGGCTGAGAGGTGGCAAATGGAGTTTAATGTAGAGAAGTGTGAGGTGATTCACTTTGGAAGGAATAACAGGAATGCGGAATATTTGGCTAATGGTAAAGTTCTTGAAAGTGTGGATGAGCAGAGGGATCTAGGTGTCCATGTACATAGATCCCTGAAAGTTGCCACCCAGGTTGATAGGGTTGTGAAGAAGGCCTATGGAGTGTTGGCCTTTATTGGTAGAGGGATTGACTTCCGGAGTCAGGAGGTCATGTTGCAGCTGTACAGAACTCTGGTACGGCCGCATTTGGAGTATTGCGTACAGTTCTGGTCACCGCATTATAGGAAGGACGTGGAGGCTTTGGAGCGGGTGCAGAGGAGATTTACCAGGATGTTGCCTGGTATGGAGGGAAAATCTTATGAGAAAAGGCTGATGGACTTGAGGTTGTTTTCGTTGGAGAGAAGAAGGTTAAGAGGAGACTTAATAGAGGCATACAAAATGATCAGGGGGTTGGATAGGGTGGACAGTGAGAGCCTTCTCCCACGGATGGAAATGGCTGGCACGAGGGGACATAGCTTTAAACTGAGGGGTAATAGATATAGGACAGAGGTCAGAGGTAGGTTCTTTACGCAAAGAGTAGTGAGGCCGTGGAATGCCCTACCTGCTACAGTAGTGAACTCTCCAACATTGAGGGCATTTAAAAGTTTATTGGATAAACATATGGATGATAATGGCATTGTGTAGGTTAGATGGCTTTTGTTTTGGTGCAACATCGTGGGCCGAAGGGCCTGTACTGCGCTGTATTGTTCTATGTTCTATACGCGGATGATTTGTTGTTGTATGTTGCGGACCCAGTGGAGGGGATGCCTGAGATAATGCAGACATTCAGGGAGTTTGGAGAATTTTCAGGATATAAATTGAATATGGGGAAGACTGAACTGTTTGTGATGCACCCCGGGGAACAGGGCAGGGGAATAGACGATTTACCGTTGAGGAGGGTTACAAGGGATTTCCGGTATTTAGGGATCCAGGTGGCCAGGAACTGGGGAACCTTGCATAAGCTTAACTTGGCACGACTGGTAGAGCAGATGGAAGAGGACTTTAGGAGGTGGGACATGGCGCCCCTGTCATTGGCGGGCAGGGTGCAGGCGGTTTAAATGGTGGTCCTTCCGAGGTTTCTTTTTGTGTTCCAGTGCCTCCCTGTACTGATTACAAAGGCCTTTTTTAAGAAGGTGGACAAGAGTATTATGAGCTTTGTGTGGGCTGGAAAGACCCCAAGAGTAAAGAGGGGGTTCCTGCAGCGCAGTAGGGACAGAGGGGGACTGGCACTGCCGAGTCTAAGTGATTATTATTGGGCCGCCAATGTGTCAATGATATGTAAGTGGATGAGGGAAGGGGAAGGAGCGGCGTGGAAAAGACTGGAGATGGCGTCCTGTAGGGGAACTAGTCTAAAAGCACTGGCGACGGCGCCGTTACCGTTCTCCCCGAAAAAATACACCACAAACCCAGTGGTGGTGGCAACTCTGAAAATTTGGGGGCAATGGAGACGACATAAGGGAGTGACGGGTGCCTCAGTGTGGTCCCCGATAAGGAACAACCATAGGCTCATCCCGGGAAGGATAGATGGGGGATTTAAATCTTGGCAGCGAGCAGGAATTGCGAAATTGAAGGACTTGTTCTTAGACGGGATGTTCGCGAGTCTGGGAGCACTGACAGAAAAATATGGGTTGCCACCTGTGAATGCATTTCGCTATATGCAAGTGAGGGCATTTGTGAGGCAACAGGTGAGGAAATTTCCGCAGCTCCCGGTGCAAGACATCCAGGACAGAGTGATTTTGGGGGCATGGGTGGGTGATGGTAGGGTGTCAGATATATATAGGGAAATGAGAGACGAGGGGGAGACGATGGTAGAGGAGCTGAAGGGAAAATGGGAGGAGGAGCTGGGGGAAGAGATTGAGGAGGGGCTGTGGGCAGATGCCCTAAGTAGGGTAAACTCTTCGTCCTCGTGTGCCAGGCTCAGCCTGATACAATTCAAGGTTCTACACAGGGCGCATATGACTGGAGCAAGGCTGAGTAGATTTTTTGGAGTGGAGGATAGGTGCGGGAGATGCGCGGGAAGCCCGGCGAACCACACCCACATGTTTTGGTCCTGTCCGGTATTGCATGAGTTCTGGGTGGGTGTGGGAAAAGTGATTTCAAAGGTGGTGGGGTTTGCGGGTCGAACCAGGCTGGGGGTTGGCTATATTTGGGGTTGCAGATGAGCCGGGAGTGCAGGAGGCGAGAGAGGCCGATGTTTTGGCCTTTGCGTCCCTAGTAGCCCGGCGAAGGATTCTACTTATGTGGAAAGAAGCTAAGCCCCCGGGTGGGAGGCCTGGATCAATGACATGGCAGGGTTCATAAAATTGGAGCGGATAAAGTACGCACTCAGAGGTTCGGCTCAAGGGTTCACCAGGCAGTGGCAACCGTTCCTCGACTATCTCGCAGAGCGATAAGGGAAAATAGGAAAGGTAGCAGCAGCAACCCGGGGGGAGGGGGGGGGGGGGGAGGGCTCATTTGGGTCCTCAGGGGTTTTATGTGAGTGTTTATATATTAGTTATTTATATTAGATGTTCCAAAGTTATTATTTTAGTTACTATTTCTGTTGTTTTTTATTTTGTTGTTGGCAGTTGCCATTAGTTAGCATATTATTTACTTTAAAAAACGATCAATGTATATATTATTACAAAGTTGTAAAATGGGAAATTTTTGTTTGGAAAAACTTTAATAAAATATATTTATTTTTAAAAAAAGGTTTGAGGGCGGCTTCCATTGCGATATTGTAGCTTATTAAATTGATGTGACCATCAATTCATACGAGATGATGAGTAGAAGTGAACAGTGGTTTTCTAAGCTAGATCTGTGCTTGCCTGCGACTGCTCTGTACTGAGTGCCGCTTACAGACTGCAGATCTATATACCTCCCCCGAGGGGGCGGAGCCATTGGCGGAGCCCACAAGGGCATCAACATAATACAATACAATGCAATACAGTGGTGGATGGTAGCAGCAGTACATTCACCACATTGTGAAGAGGGACTGCGATTGAGAGGCTCTCTCAGGGTCAGGGGGTTCAATGATGTAGCTGTTAGCAGCAAATGTTTTCAAAGTCTGCTGACCAAAATGTTGTAATTAGTTTCTTCATTGTTTTGCTAAAAATGTAGCTTGACTATTTAAATTGTTTTAAACTGAACCAATGAGAGGACAGCAAATGGAGTAGAAACCCATGTGTCATGTTTTAATCTGATTTGGGTTGGTGCCTGTATGGAGACACAAAACGCTGATGAATCTGAGCAGGGTACAGAACCAAAAAGGTTGGATTTTGAGTAAGTTACAAGCTCTCCCTTTGTCAAAATATATAAACAGGATACATTACAGAAGTGATATTGACAATAATTCACTTGGAATTTCAGCGTTGGCTGTCACCAGTAGCGGCCAGTACTGGAATATAAATTAAATTTCACAAATTGATGTGGTGTTATAGCATTGCTAAATATCCCCAATCTGTCACCAAGTGTTAACCAAAGACAAGTTACAATTTCTGATAAACTGGATTCTGAAAGGTTTTTTTCTCTTGCAGTAACACACAGGACGATTTGTTGAAAGTGGAGCTCGATCAGCTTCAATGTCACGTCACGTGGGCTCCACAGAGAGAAAACATTGACCTGGACCATATGGAACAAAAATTGGAAGATTCAATAGATCTTGATGTGAAATATCAAGCCATGTCTTACAACCAACTCGCTTTTGTAAACTGTCTGCAAGGAAAATGTGAGGAGGCGATTCAAAACTCAAGCACGGCTGAAACAATTCTGAGGGAGAATCATGAAGATGAATTTGATGAAAGAATCATCATCACCTATGGAAACTATGCCTGGGTATATTATCACATGGGACAACTGACAGAGGCTCAGTCCTACCTCGACAAACTGGAGAGGATCTGTAAACAATTTCCTGATGCCTCTCGGTACACAGCAATGATACCTGAAGTATACGGGGAGAAGGGTTGGTCACTGTTGAACTCCGGCGTTCCATACTATAAAGAGGGAATGGAATGTTTTGAATCGGCTCTGGAGGAAGATCCAAGTAACATTGACTGGAACGTTGGATATGCGATTGTCCTGTCTCGTCTGGAAGGGCTTTCTGGTGTCACAGAGAGTGTTGACTCAAGTCAATCAGTGAATCAATGGAGACGTGTGCTTGTGCTCGATCCCAATGACGCTGAAGCAATGGTGCAGTTGGCTCTGAAGCTCCGAGTCTTCGAGCAATATGAGGAAGCAGACACATTAGTTAAACAAGCGTTGGAGAAGTCCCCTGGTCTTCCCTATGTGCTCCGTTATGCAGCAAAATTTTACAGATGCGCTGGAGATATCGAAAAAGCCCTGAAGCTGCTGGACAAAGCATTAAAAATGACACCTAAATCTGCCTTCTGATACCACCAGAAAGGTCAGTGTTACAAAAAACAAATATGCCTTCTGAAACAGAATCCAGGCAGGAGGGATCCTAGAAATCCTGATTTTGAAAAGAAAACTAGGTTAGTCAAAAACTGCAAAGAGTGTTTTAAAAAAGCAATTGAGCTCAAGCAATCATGTATTATTGCAAAACTGGATTATGCAAAAACCTATTCATTAAATGAAGAATATGATGAAGCAGCGACGATCTACAGCAGCCTACTGGAATTGGAAAACACTTGTCCAGAAAATAAGCAAGAGATACGTTTACATGCTGCGCTATTTCAACTGTATCACAAACATTCAGAAGCAAATGCCATAAACTATTTTCTGGGATGATTAAAAATCAAATGTGACTCAACAGCACGGAAAAGGTGCCACAGCCATTTGGAGACCATAGCAGAGAGACAACTTTGCAAGAACCAATGGAACCACAAGGCATTTTGCATTCGTGGGTTGATGTATCTGCTGGATGGAAAGGAGAGTGAAGCTATTGAATGCTTTGAAAATATCTTGAAGCTTCATCATGGCAATGAAGAATAGCGATGTGCTCTTTCTCTAAATTATCCATTTCTATCTGTGCCATCGCTCAGTTTCCAGCTAAAATTACACACGGCGTATACTCTCTGAGATAGAGACAGCTGCCGTCGGGTAATTTTTCACTTGAATTCTGCGGACATTTTCTTTCAAATGAGCATTTTAGTTGGGAGTATGAATTTCCAATAATAATCTTCTACTAATTGTTCTAAATGTGTGTGCTTCATTCAGGGATATTGACAATATTGGTGAAATAACCTTTGTTTGACATTTTGCTGTGTACAAAGAAACAAGATCCTGTGGGTTTGGGGGATTAGAATTATTGAATGAATTGGATATAGGTCATCTTCTGAAGACCTAAATGTAGGAATTAGGAGCAGGGATAGGCCATTCAGCCCCTCAGGCCTGTTCTGCCATTCAATAAGACGACAGCAAACCTGATTGTGGCCTGAACTCCATGGGCGGAATTTTCCGGTCTTCGATGCCAAAATCGTGTTTGGCAATCGGCCAGAGAATCCCCGTTGGCGCCGATATCAGGGGCGTCGCTGCTTTGGTGATGCTCCGCCCCCTCCAAAACGGCAAGTACACAGAGTATGCCGCGCGCCGCCGGGACAGCCTCAGAACCAGAGCCTCCCCCCGATGCTCCGTCCCTGATGGGCCGGCGTTCCAATGGCGTCGGTCGCATGTGGTATTTCTTTCCGGAAACTCGCGTGGCGGCTACAGACTAAGTTCAGCGTTACCACAATTGGGGGGGGGAGCCGATCCGTGGGCAGGGGGGGCTTTGGCGGAGGCTTGGGCACTGGTGGGGGGTGGTCCGGGTGTGGCGAGCCTGGCCAAAGGGGAGGTCACTATTTGGCAGACTGAGTCCGCATGCAGCCGGCACCATGTTGGACGGCGCAGCCGCTGCAGGCCGCCCCCGTGTGCATGCGGGACCATGGACCCGGCAATTCTCCAGCCATAACTGCAGCTAGAGCCTCAGGCTCTACGATGCTCTGCTAGCCCCCCACCAGACAGAGGATCAGTGGCTATTGTGCTGTTTTTTTGGGTCATAAAACGCCGCCGTTCCCACGCCGGGGTCAGTACTTAGTCTCAGAATTGTAGAATCCAGCCCCATATTCCACCTACCCTGATAATCTTTGACTCGCTTTCCCGTCAAGAATCGATCTATTGCTGCCATAAAAATAATATTTACCAAGCCTCATCGATCCCTGGTGAAGCGAGATCCAACGATATACAGCTCTCTGAGAGAAAAAAAATCCTCTACTCCATACTAACTATCCCTTATATTTAAACTGTGTCACCTCATTCTAGTCTCTCTCTCAAGGGGAACCATCCTTTCAGCATATTCACCCAGTCAAGTCCCATCAGCATCTTATATGTTTAATTAAGTTCACCTCTCAATCTTTTAAACTCCAATAGATACAGGAGGAATAGGTACTCTGACAAAGAGTCACCCTGACTCGAAACATTAGCTGTTCTCTCTCCACAGATACTGACAGACCAGCTGAGATTTTCCACATTTTCTGGTTATCTTGTTGAGCAGCCTCTCAACTGCTTGCAATGTAATTATGTCCTTTCTTAAATCAGGACACCAAACTGTTCCCGGTATTCTGGTTGTGGCCTCATCACCGGCACCCCGCAAGGCTGCGTACTTAGCCCCCTACTCTACTCCCTGTACACACACGACTGCGTGGCAAAACTTGGTTCCAACTCCATCTACAAGTTTGCTGACGATACGACCATAGTGGGCCGGATCTCGAACAACGATGAGTCCAAATACAGGAGGGAGATAGAGAACCTAGTGGAGTGGTGTAGCGACAACAATCTCTCCCTCAATGCCAGCAAAACTAAAGAGCTGGTAATTGACTTCAGGAAGCAAAGTACTGTACACACCCCTATCAGCATCAACGGGGCCGAGGTGGAGATGGTTAGCAGTTTCAAATTCCTAGGGGTGCACATCTTCAAAAATCTGTCCTGGTCCACCCACGTCGACGCTACCACCAAGAAAGCACAACAGCGCCTATACTTCCTCAGGAAACTAAGGAAATTTGGCATGTCCACATTGACTCTGACCAACTTTTACAGATGCACCATAGAAAGCATCCTATCAGGCTGCATCACAGCCTGGTATGGCAACTGCTCGGCCCAGGACCGCAACAAACTTCAGAGAGTCGTGAACACAGCCCAGTCCATCACATGAACCTGCCTCCCATCCATTGACTCCATCTACACCTCCCGCTGCCTGGGGAAAGCGGGCAGTATAATCAAAGATCCCTCCCACCCGGCTCACTCACTCTTCCAACTTCTTCCATCGGGCAGGAGATACAGAAGTCTGAGAACACGCACGAACAGACTCAAAAACAGCTTCTTCCCCGCTGTCACCAGACTCCTAAATGACCCTCTTCTGGACTGATTTCATTAACACTACACCCTGTATGCTTCATCCGATGCCAGTGCCTTTGTAGTTACATTGTATATGTTATGTTGCCCTATTATGTATTTTCTTTTATTCCCTTTTCTTCTCATGTACTTAATGATCTGTTGAGCTGCTCGCAGAAAAATACTTTTCACTGTACCTCGGTACACGTGACAATAAACAAATCCCATCCAATCCAATCCAATCATCAGTGCTGATCTGTACAGATGTGTGAAATCATCCCTCCTTTAATGTATTCTATTCCTCGGCAATAACCAGTAACTTCCGAATCACTTGCTTTTTCTGCGCACTAACTGTTCCTGATTCATGTACCGGGACACCCAGATCCCTCTATACCTCCGGTTTCTTCAACCTCCCTCTGTATAAATAATTTACTGCATATCAGTTCTTGCTGCCCAAATAACATGTTCATATTTTCTCACATTATACTCCCTCTGTCGCTCATTGAATCTGTCCATATACCTTTGCAGACTCCTTGGCCAAGATTTTCCAACCCTCCATGCCGGCGGATTCTCCTGGTTCCGGTCTCGCTGGGGATTTCAATGGCTCATCGACCCCTCCATGGGGGAACCCGCTGAGGGTGGGCTGGAAAATTCCGACCCTTATGTCATCCTCACAACTTATATTTTGTGCCGCCTGCAAATTTAACAAGCACACATTCAGGCCCTTCATTCAAGTCAACAACAAAGAACAAAGAAATGTACAGCACAGGAACAGGCCCTTCGGCCCTCCAAGCCCGTGCCGACCATACTGCCCGACTAAACTACAATCTTCTACACTTCCTGGGTCCGTATCCCTCTATTCCCATCCTATTCATATATTTGTCAAGATGCCCCTTAAATGTCCCTATCGTCCCTGCTTCCACTACCTCCTCCGGTAGTGAGTTCCAGGCACCCACTACCCTCTGCGTAAAAAACTTGCCTCGTACATCTACTCTAAACCTTGCCCCTCTCACCTTAAACCTATGCCCCCTAGTAATTGACCCCTCTACCCTGGGGAAAAGCCTCTGACTATCCACTCTGTCTATGCCCCTCATAATTTTGTATACCTCTATCAGGTCGCCCCTCAACCTCCTTCGTTCCAGTGAGAACAAACCGAGTTTATTCAATTGCTCCTCATAGCTTATGCCCTCCATACCAGGCAACATTCTGGTAAATCTCTTTTGCACCCTCTCTAAAGCCTCCACATCCTTCTGGTAGTGTGGCGACCAGAATTGAACACTATACTCCAAGTGTGGCCTAACTAAGGTTCTATACAGCTGCAACATGACTTGCCAATTCTTATACTCAATGCCCCGGCCAATGAAGGCAAGCATGCCGTATGCCTTCTTGACTACCTTCTCCACCTGTGTTGTCCCTTTTAATGACCTGTGGACCTGTACTCCTAGATCTCTTTGACTTTCAATACTCTTGAGGGTTCTACCATTCACTGTATATTCCCTACCTGCATTAGCCCTTCCAAAATGCATTACCTCACATTTGTCCGGATTAAACTCCATCTGCCATCTCTCCGCCCAAGTCTCCAGACAATCTAAATCCTGCTGTATCCTCAGACAGTCCTCATCACTATCCGCAATTCCACCAACCTTTGTGTCGTCTGCAAACTTACTAATCAGACCAGTTACATTTTCCTCCAAATCATTTATATATACTACAAAGAGCAAAGGTCCCAGCACTGATCCCTGTGGAACACCACTGGTCACAGCCCTCCAATTAGAAAAGCATCCCTCCATTGCTACTCTCTGCCTTCTATGGCCTAGCCAGTTCTGTATCCACCTTGCCAGCTCACCCCTGATCCCGTGTGACTTCACCTTTGTACTAGTCTACCATGAGGGACGTTGTCAAAGGCCTTACTGAAGTCCATATAGACAACATCTACTGCCCTACCTGCATCAATCATTTTAGTGACCTCCTCGAAAAACTCTATCAAGTTAGTGAGACACGACCGCCCCTTCACAAAACCGTGCTGCCTCTCACTAATACTTCCATTTGCTTCCAAATGGGAGTAGATCCTGTCTCGAAGAATTCTCTCCAGTAATTTCCCTACCACTGAAGTAAGGCTCACCGGCCTGTAGTTCCCGGGATTATCCTTGCTACCCTTCTTAAACAGAGGAACAACATTGGCTATTCTCCAGTCCTCCGGGACATCCCCTGAAGACAGCGAGGATCCAAATATTTCTATCAAGTCATTTCTATTAATTTCTAATAGTTCAGGCCCCAGCACTGATTCCTGCGGCAATCCACTCGTCACATCTTGCCAACCTGAAAAAGACCCAATTATGCTACTTTCTGCTCCCATTGAGCTGACCAATCCTCTATTCACTATCTGAACTGCAGTTAAACTAAAGGAACTGTTTTTAAGACACTAACAAGGAGTTTATGTCACCTTGTTTATGACACAAAAACTCACCTGTTGTAACCGGCCTGCTCACCACTGGCTGAGGACTAATGGCAATCCCATAATCCTTAGGGGGTATGAGCTTCCCGAATGAGGGGGGTGGAAAAATCATGAACAGATTCCCTGCATAAATAGAGTTGGCCAGTGTAGCGCACAAAGACTCCTTGAGACGAATAGAGTGAAGTCGATGAGGCTTTATTAAGCGTGTCTGTTCCCCCGCAGCTCGATAGTAGAATGGCCTGCGGGGGAGGACTCCGGCTTCTTATACTCCGCCTTCAGGGCAGAGCTAGAGGTCAACGGCCAACCAGGACCCGGGATCTGTCAGCCAATGACATTAGGGCTTCCAGTCCCACATAACCCCTAATACATACTACCACATTCACCCCTTGTCAAAATGAACCCGGCGGGGTGATGCTTCGCATCGTGGTAAGGGTTTACAGGGCTGGTCCTGGGAGGAAAACATTCATATGGCAATACAGTATGTACAATTTTGTCCTGTTTCAACTATTTACAGAAGGTATCGGGAGAAAAGCAAAATGTTCTTGTGAAAAGTCCATATATTGACTTAGATCGACGCCACGAGTCGGTCGGGCGGTCTGGTCGTCCGTGTCGATCGCCTCGGCCCCGGTGGTGGTGGTGGTGCTTGTACCGGTGTTGTCGTCTCCGGGAGCCTTACGGTTTCAGCTTGGG
Source organism: Scyliorhinus torazame (assembly GCF_047496885.1). Lineage (NCBI taxonomy): Eukaryota > Metazoa > Chordata > Chondrichthyes > Carcharhiniformes > Scyliorhinidae > Scyliorhinus > Scyliorhinus torazame. Next base: position 124,544,963 of record NC_092722.1, read on the forward strand.
CTTTATTCAGATCCCGCAGGGAGACCGTGTCCTGTCGGCCGTTGGGGTACTCCACGTAAGCGTACTGCGGGTTCGCGTGGAGGAGGTGAACCCTTTCGACCAACGGGTCCGCCTTGTGTGCCCGCACATGCTTTTGGAGCAAGATGGGTCCTGGGGCCGCCAGCCAGGTTGGCAATGACGTTCCAGAGGAGGACCTCCTAGGGAAGACAAGGAGGCGCTCATGAGGCGTTTGATTAGTGCTCGAACATAATAGCGACCGGATGGAGTGGAGAGTGTCCGGGAGGACCTCCTGCCACCGTGAAACTGGGAGGTCCCTGGACCATAGGGCCAGTAGGACGGTCTTCCAGACCGTGCCGTTCTCCCTCTCTACTTGCCCGTTCCCCCGGGGGTTGTAGCTGGTCGTCCTGCTTGAGGCTATGCCCTTGCTGAGCAGGAACTGGCGCAGCTCGTCACTCATGAAAGAGGACCCCCTGTCGCTGTGGACGTATGCGGGGCAACCGAACAGTGTGAAGATGGTGTTCAGGGCTTTAATGACTGTGGCCGCGGTCATGTCAGAGCAGGGAATGGCGAATGGGAAGCGGGAGTATTCGTCCACCACATTACTAATAAATTGTAGCGCACAAAGACTCCGTGAGACGAATAGAGTGAAGTCGATGAGGCTTTATTAAGCGTGTCTGTTCCCCCGCAGCTCGATAGTAGAATGGCCTGCGGGGGAGGACTCCGGCTTCTTATTCTCCGCCTTCAGGGCGGAGCTAGAGGTCAACGACCAACCAGGACCCGGGATCTGTCAGCCAATGACATTAGGGCTTCCAGTCCCACATGACCCCTAATACATACTACCACAGCCAGTTTGGAACCAGCTAGAGAGGAGTGAGCAGCGAGGGAGTTGCTGCTCCTGTTGTATATATATGTTATTGTGAAACATCTCTATTACATTCTGATGCAACCGTGCCGGGGAGGACGATGTGGTCCGTGCCGGGGAGGAGGATGGGAGGTCCGTGCCGGGGAGGAGGATGGGGTCCGTGCCGGGCAGGGGGATGGGGGGGTTGTCCGTGCCGGGGAAGAGGATGGGAGGTCCGTGCCGGGGAGGAGGATGGGGTCCGTGCCGGGGAGGGGGATGAGGGGGGGGTGGTCCGTGCCGGGGAAGAGGATGGGGGGTCCGTGCCGGGGAGGAGGATGGGCGGTCCGTGCCGGGGAGGGGGATGCGAGGGCAAGTGAGTTGGTCCACCTGGCCAGGTGCCAGCCTCCAACAGTTGGACCCATGCGGTCCATGCCACCTGGCTGGGGGAGGAGGGGATATGGGCAATGATGACATGTCGTCGTCGTCCCCCCCCCCCCCCCCCCCGCCCCCACCATGCCATCATGTTTTCCGATCATCCAGCGATGTTGGCTGCCGTGGCGGCAGCCGCTCATGTCTATGTTGCCCTGGATGAGGAGGAGCGTGCCAGAGAGGCAGCGCAGGCTGCCGCAGAGGGGTAGGCGGCAGCTGCCCAGGCTGGAGGGACACCTGACCGACAGGACGAGGAGGGGGAGGAGGAAGTCGCGGCCCCACGGCAATGGAGGCACCCGAGGGCACCCCGTGTGTACCGACACCGGCAGTCATACCAGGACCTCACAGACCGGGAATGCAGGAGGAGACTCCGGATGAGGCGGGAAACCATGGCACACATCTGCCACCTGCTGGCACACCTGTCACCGCGTGGCACTGGCGGGGGACACCCTCTCCCCGTGTCCGTCAAGGTTACGGTGGCCCTGAACTTTTATGCAACGGGGTCATTCCAGGCACCGAGTGGGGACCTGTCCGGCATATCGCAGACATCAGTGCATCGGTGCATCCGGGCAGTTACAGACGCCCTCTATGCCATGGCTCACCGCTGCATCCGCTTCCCTGTGGACCGGGCCAGCCAAGATGCCCGGGCCGTGGGCTTCTCTGCCGTGGCTGGTTTCCCCATGGTCCAGGGCGCGATTGATGGGATGCACGTCGCCGTGCGGCCACCTGCAGATAACAGGGCCGTGTTCACCAATAGGAAGGGGACCTATTCGATGAACATACAGGTGGTCTGCGACCACCGCATGATGATCCTGCACGTCTGCGCCCGTTACCCAGGCAGTGTACACGACTCATACGTTTTGTCGCGGTCATCCATCCCCGGCATGTACGAGGGACGCCATCCCCTGCTGAGGGGCTGGTTGCTGGGTGACAGGGGCTACCCATTGCGATCGTGGCTGATGACGCCTATACGGAGGCCACGCAATGAGGCGGAGAACCGCTACAATGATGACAAGTGACTTTGGCGTGCTGAAGATGCGTTTCAGGTGCCTGGACCTCTCTGGGGGCGCCCTCCAGTGTCGGTCAGATAGGGTCGGCCGCCTCATTGTGGTGTGCTGCGTTCTGCACAACATAGCCCAGCAGAGGGGCAATGTGCCGCAGGCAGAGGAGGGCGGAGTGGAGGAGCAGCAGGAAGAGGCGCAGTCCTCCCCAGATGAGGGGGATGGGGGCAATGGTCAGGGAAGACCGGCTAGACACAGGCGGGTGGCTGTCCACCGTTACCGGCTGGCCCAGCGGGCACGGGACAGGCTGATAGCCGCCCGCTTCACAGACTAGTCGTGGGAATCGGGTAGTACAGCCACAGACCGCACACACACACTTGCGCTCAACGCACATGACACCCCCGCATGCTTTTACAGAGCACAAAGGCAGCTTCTGTAGGTGTAACATTGACTTTAATAACCAAAGGAGTTCATGCACGTGCCCTAGCCCCTAAAACTCATCTGTGCCCTGCACCCGTGCCAACTTACTCAGCGTCTAATTGTTTGGCCTTACGGGCCCTTTAACTACGTCTACGTGGTTCCCCAGACGGTACAGCAGAACTGGAGGTGGACTCCTGTGATTCCTGCCCTCTGACACGGGATCCCTTTGGCGGCCGTTTCCTGGGGCGTCCTGGCCTAAATGGGCCAGGCTGCGGCCCAGGCGACTGGGATGGCGAGCTGCCAGCCTGTCCTGCCCGTTGCCCACCCGATGCACCTGGGACGGAAGGGGGGGGAGTCCGAGGTGTCGCGGTGTTCCGGGACCTCCCCGACAGGGGGAGCCGGGACGGGCCACACAACCTCCGCCTCCCTCGGGGTGCCCAATGGCCCCCAGGCCTCTACATGGGTGGGGGATGCGAACGGACTGGCCATCCGACGCCCCCCCGACATCTGGCGCTGCCAGTCCTGGAGGCCCGTGCTGGTATCGACAGAGGTCTGCAGGTTTGCAGCCATGGAGCCCAGGGGATTGGAAAACCCTGTCTGTGACTGTGCGACGCCGGCTCGCACATGGCCAATGGCGCCGATGCCCTCAGCGATGGCCTGCTGAGACGGGGCTATGGCCTGCTGAGACTGGGCCATGGCCTGCTGAGACTGGACTATGGCCTGCAGAGACTGGGCTATGGCCTGCTGAGATTGTGCTATGGCCTGCTGAGACTGGGCCATGGCCTGCAGAGACTGGGCCATGGCCTGCAGGGACTGGGCCATGGCGTTGAGCGCCTCTGCCATCTGGCACTGGCACTGGCTCATGTCCTCCTGTGAGAAGGCAGCCATGTCCTGGGCCACAGACGCCGCCTGCACGGAAAGCCCCAGGCCTCGCAAACCGTTCCCCATGTCTGACACCGTCGCACCCGCGGTGTCGGCCTGGGTGGCACGTATGACCGGCACCACTCACAGCTCCTGGACGCTGGTAGACTCCTCCACCTGCGACTGCAGCCGCCGCAAGCCGGCCGTCACCCTCTTCGCTCGTCTCCGGGTCGGTGGTTGCATCGGATCTATGGGTGGGTGTGGTAACTCCAGGAATCCGGGATCCATCTGGGCGGCAGATGTTCGCTTGGGCTGGGCTGCCCTCCGACCGCCCGGCCCCTCTGCTGCTCCTACCTCCACCTGCTGTACCGGGACGGCTGTGTTGTGCGCACCAGTGAGTGCACCAGGCGCCTCATCACTAAAGTGTCCAACCGAGGTGAGTGTTTCTGCGATGGTGGGGGGTGTTGGTGACAGCAGTGGCCTTGTGTCGTGCTCTTCGTCCCACTCTGAGTCCATGGCACTTTGGGGTGGGGGTTCGTCTCCACCCATCCACTCTGTGTCACTGTCCGGTATTTCGTCTTCCTGTGTAGTGATGTCCCGTGTAGGGGTGTCCTGGGTAGGGGTGTCCTGGGTAGTGGTGTCCTGGGTAGTGGTGTCCTGGGTAGTGGTGTCCTGGGTAGTGGCGTCCTGGCTCGGCTGTGACGGGGGCCTGTGGCTGCCCCTCTCGTCGCTGGGTGGCACACGCCTGCGTCGTCGCACCCGCACGTGACGGGGGCGTCATCTCCCTGTTGCTCCATGTCTCTCCGTCTCCCATGGTCTCCAAGGGACATTCTGCGGGCGTCGCATGCCGGAGGGTCCGGGTCTGGGGGAGGGGGGATATGGGGGAGGGGGGATATGGGGGATATGGTGGAGGGGGGATATGGGGGAGGGGGCATATGGGGAGGGGGGGATATAGGGGAGGGGGATATGGGGGAGGTGGATATGGGGGAGGGGGGATATAGGGGAGGGGGATATGGGGGAGGGGGGATATGGGGAGGGGGGATATAGGGCAGGTGGATATGGGGGATATGGGGGGATATGGGGGAGGGGGGATATGGGGGATATGGGGAGGGGGGATATGGGGGAGGAGGGATATGGGGGAGGGGGGATATGGGGAGGGGGGATATGGGGAGGGGGGATATGGGGGAGGGGTCATATGGGGAGGGGGATATGGGGAGGTGGATATGGGGGATATGGGAGGATATGGGGGAGGGAGATATGGGGGATATGGGAGGGGGAGGGGGGATATGGGGGATATGGGGAGGGGGCATATGGGGAGGGGGCATATGGGGGATATGGGGAGGGGCGATATGGGGAGGGGGGATGTGGGGGAGGGGGGATGTGGGGGATACGGGGAGGTGGGATATGGGGGAGGGGGGATATGGGGGATATGGTGGAGGGGGGATATGGGGGAGGGGGGATATGGGGGATGGGGATATGGGGGAGGGGGGATATGGGGGATGGGGATATGGGGGAGGGGGGATATGGGGGATGGGGATATGGGGGAGGGGGGATATGGGGGCTATGGGGGAGGGGGATATGGGGGAGGGGGGATATGGGGGATATGGGGAGGGGGGATATGGGGAGGGGGATATGGGGATATGGGGAGGGGGCATATGGGGGGTATGGGGGAGGGGGATATGGGGAGGGGGATGTGGGGGAGGGGGGATGTGGGGGAGGGGGAATGTGGGGGATATGGGGGGGGGGGATATGGTGGAGGGGGATATGGGGGAGGGGGATATGGGGGAGGGGGATATGGGGGATGGGGATATGGGGGATATGGGGGGTATGGGGATATGGGGAGGGAGGATATGGGGGATATGGGGAGGGGGGATATGGGGGATATGGGGAGGGGGGATATGGGGAGGGGGATATGGGGGATGTGGGGGAGGGGGGATATGGGGAGGGGGATATGGGGAGGGGTATATGGGGGAGGGGGGATATGGGGGAGGGGGGATATGGGGAGGGGGGATATGGGGGAGGGGGATATGGGGGAGGGGGGATATGGGGAGGGGGGATATGGGATATGGGGAGGGGGATATGGGGATATGGGGGAGGGGGGAAATGGGGATATGGGGAGGGGGGATATGGGGGATATGGGGAGGGGGATATGGGGGATATGGGGAGGGGGATATGGGGAGGGGGATATGGGGGATGTGGGGGAGGGGGATATGGTGAGGGGGATATGGGGGATATGGGGAGGGGGGATATGGGGGAGGGGGGATATGGGGGATATGGGGGATATGGGGGAGGGGGGATATGGGGGAGGGGCGATATGGGGGATATGGATGAATTTAACGTGGTCCGAGAGCCCCCGTGTCCCAGAGAAAATCAACAGAATGACCTCGGACTTTAACAGAAAATCAACAGAATGACCCCTGTGACTACTGGCCTCCCGACACTGTCACATTGTGTATCACAGGCACACCGAGGGAGTTATATGCAAGATCATCCACGCGTGCGTTTACAGGATGCATGGGCCGAGCGTTGCCTTCTAGCTGGCGCGGTTGGCGGTCGTGATCAGGCCTATTGTTTCTTGGCAGGGGATTGGAGTGTCTCTGTGGTATTGGATATAAGGTGTCGGATTTTGTCTACATTCGCGGGTGAAGTGTCCCGATTGCCCACATGCCCCTCGGGGTGTGTAAGGTGGAGCTGGTGCTCTGGTGTATTGCTCTCTGGGCTATTGTTCCCTTGGATAGTGTTCCCTGGGATATTGGACCTCCCCTCTACCCTCATTTATCCATGCAGGCCCCTGATTAGCCTTAACTGGGTGCATGGCACCTTCCAGGCCGTTCTGTTGTATTTGTTCCTGCAGCGCCTGTTCCCAGGCTCCAGGTAGGTGTTTGAGTACCCATGCTTCATTATGTGCCTGCTCTGCTGGGGCAAAGTTTGTGCAAGCCTTTCTACCTGCTTCTGTGGCATGTGAAACTAAAGTATGGGCCCATTTGGTAGTGTCTTCATCATCTAAGTTAGCACAATTTAAATCTCCAAATATTGCTTTAAAATGTATAAAGAGGCGACCGGCAAAGGCAATCGCATGTTCCCCTTCCCTCTGTCTACATTTGTTCAAGCCCTCTACTGGATCCCCTTTATGGTAACCGATAGCAGCTAGTATGGCGTCCTTCATTTTGTCTAGGGTCCCCACTCCTACATTTTGGGGCGCAGGTAGAGCTGATCGTACGGACTGGCCAAGGCTCATAACTATTAGTTTCACCTCTTCCCTTTCATCTAAACCATACATAATTTTCTGTTGGCGAACCTCTTCAAAGAAGCAATGCGGGTCTGCAATGGGCTCAAATGTTGTCATTTTGTTACACGCGTCCCTTAACTGTGTCACCGTGAGTGGGGTGGTGTAGGTAATAGCAGGACCTGGAGTATTCCCTATTCTTCTTTCCGTAGTGACCGGATTCATGAGGGCCGGGGCAGTTTCACTACTCACTGGCGTTGGTGTGACCTGTGCAACCGGGCCTGCTGGTGCGGCTGTGCATTTATTACTGGGGTTGGTGGCTGTTGCTTTCGACTTTCAGTTCTAATTACTTACATCTGAGCGTTTCCTGTAACTCCTCCCAGTCAGCCATCTCTTCTCCCTCTGTCCCTCCTGTCCCAAAGGTACACATAAATCACTCTTCAACTGAAAGCAATGAATGTAATCTCTATTTCTCGCTGGCATTTGGTGTGGTCAGCAGTAGTTTGCCTTTGCACCTGAGTGGACTGGTGAAGCGCTCTTAAATCTGCCTGTAGATTGGCACATTTATTCTCTAAGTGGGTGACCTTCTGTTTGGCCTCCTCTCTTACCAAGACAGCACGTTGTGTGTCCTGGCAGACCTTGTCATACTGGGTTTGGAAGCTGCTAAGATGGATTATACTGGACTGGTGGGCACGTTTAATATCCGCGATTTCCCTGTCTTTGCGGTTAACTTCTCCAAGTGTCAGAATCATAGAATTTACAGTGCATGTTCATCATCCTTTTTCTTACTCTCCTCCTCCTTCTCCATCAACTGAACGGCAAGCGTCTTTAAGATCTCCTCGGTTCCTCTTAACTGAGCCAAGCAGCACACTACGACCACTGGCTTTTTAAACTTTGTCACATTCTTCTTGTAAATCTTGCATATATCAGCCCACCAAGTTTGTCCTATCGTTCTTGGACCTGACTCGGTGTTCACACAAAAAATTTGCCCATAGGGGGCATCCTTTCCCCTTTAAGTATTTCCTCAGTATGGGATACTCCTCCAACATGTTGACCATCTCTCCCTCAGTTTGCTGTGGATTCATCTTCTTCTCGAACAATGGCGCTGCCATGTCCTCACTATTTATTTTGGAACAAGGGGATAGGGAGTCGATCAAACAACGGGTATGGCTTGTGGCTATGTTCTGGTTCAAAATCCCTCTGGACTTGCGAGAAGTCTGCAGAGTTTACCCTATCCTTCCCTGTTAGTTTTGCATGCGGTTTGTGCACACTTCTGAAATTCGGTTATTTGGCCAATACGGAACTGGCACTTGTGGTTCGTTTTTCCCTTTTACCGATCTAATCAAAGTTGTGGGATCTTTTGGAGAAACAAAGTCACTTCTACTCGAGTCCCACCAGAGTCGCCAATTAATGTTGACCTTTATCTTTATTACTATTAACCACAATATGTGAGTGCGTTACGTGTATTGGACAAATGACCACACAACTAGTATTTTCATAGGATCATAGAATTTACAGTGCAGAAGGAGGCCATTCGGCCCATCGAGTCTGCACCGGTTCTTGGAAAGAGCACCCTGCCCAAGCCCACACCTCCACCCTATCCTCATAACCCAGTTACCCCACCCAACACTAAGGGCAATTTTGGACACTAAGGACAATTTAGCATGGCCAATCCACCTAACCTGCACACTTTTGGACTGTGGGAGGAAACCGGAGCACCCGGAGGAAACCCACGCGCACACGGGGAGAACGTGCAGACTCTGCACAGACAGTGACCCAAGCTGGGTATCGAACCTGGGACCGCTGAGCTGTGAAGCAATTGTGCTAACCACTATGCTACCGCGCTGCCATTTTAGTATACTTATAGTTTATTATCAAACATAGGATTGGTTCTATGCTTAATAACTTGCACGCTACTACGCATTAGACTATATCTAGCAGTTTAAATGGCCTTTACTTAACTTCCAGGTGACCGGCTCTGTGCAGGTTGGATAAGGCCTTTATCTGATCCCCACATGTGGCAGCTGGAGGTCGTCTGGTTCGTCTGAGTGTCGTCTTTCAGGTGGAGATCGTGGGTCCTTGTACTTGGCTGGTTGAATTGCTTCAGTTGGTACACAGAAGCCGGTCCTAAAAGAGACAGAATGCTGGGTGCGCAGTTCTTCTTGTCCTCCGATCTTTTGCGCTCTTTTGGGCGGCCCCGTGTAGGGATCCAATGGATCGATAGGATTTCAATCACCGTACACGATTCTGGCCAATTAGGGGCGGGTACCTCGATAGCTGGGCGGGTCCCAGTTGTTTTTGTCCAAGGCACATATGCACTCTCAAATAAGATGAATAGGTATCCTTGAATCTGTTACTAATGTTAAGTTTCAATCTGAAGCTCATTGTCCTGGGAAGACCTGTGAGTGGCATCTAACTGATGTGAGTTTCTGAATAGGTCTGGGTTGTTGTTTGCAACTACACACAAGCTGAGTCTTGTCTGTGTCCCAACCTGACCACAGTTCCCATCATCCTTTGCAGGCAGCCATTTTAGATGGCCACAGTGTCATCATATCACCAGACGTGAGTGAGCAGCAGCCATGTTCGGGGATAGTTCATGCATCAGCTTCCGAGAAGGGTAGGTCGGAAACAAGTTCCACTGCAGGGGACCCAGGTGGGGACCTCTATGGGATGGTATATGGGAAAAACGTATGATGATGCACACCTAGGCACTGTTACGATGATGGAGTCAAATCCCAAGAATTATACCCTGGAATGTTGGACTTTAAAAAGACCTAAGTTTCATATTTTTGAAAAGAACACAGACCCCTAAGCTGGCTGAGAATAACTAAGGACCAATGGAACCTCTGCGTGGGCTTCCGGACAATGCCATTCTAAACAAATCCAAAGACTGATTGCCACCCTTGATAAAGACAAAGGAACATAATGGCTCTCTCATCCAAAGACCCTGGGTACAATTGCCAAGACTGACGAGTGGACTCCAGTTTGAATACACAAATACAGGGGTTAAAAACTAGCCGAGAACTTGCCAGTGTCTGACTGTCAGTCTGTATGTGTGTGTGTCTGTGTGTGTGTGTCTGTGTGTGTGTGTGAGTGTGTGTGTGTCTGTGTGTGTGTGTGAGTGTGTGTGTGTCTGTGTGTGTGTGTGTGTGTGTGTATGTGTGTGAGAAAAGCAGCTGGACTCAGTCTGCAGCCGCCATGCCGAGTTCCCCCAAAAAAATACCACACGTGTCCCACGCCATCAAATTGAGGGGTCTGACCTCCATCATTCTGTCTCTGCAGACCCACTTCGTTCACGAAGGAACAGTTTATTATGGATTCCACACAGACCCACGTCCTTCAGTAAGAAACAGTTTCTTATGAATTTCACATGTGGTGTGAGGAAAGCAGCTGGAATTTTGCCACACTGAAGGAGATGCAGTAACTGAGGCCGGGCCCTTGCAGAATAGCCAGTTTTACAGGAACAGCAAAAACTCTCCTGACTGTGAATGTCCATCAGGCGGCAGAAGGATTGCAGCTGAAAGAAGAACTGAAATCTCTCAACAAAGAATCAAGGACTGTTAACAACCTCTGTTGGCCGCAATACTTCATCACCGACTTCTCACAACTCAAGGACTGTTCGACATAACTTTTATTTCTATTTACTTACTATTAGAACTCAATTCTTATTTCTAATCTGGGCAAATGTAGATACATATGTTTTACCATTGCTCCTTCCCTTTTTAACAGTTAATAAACTTACTCTATCCTCACTCTCAAAAGCCTGGTTAAATTGGCTCCTTTTTTAACATAACTATTGGATCTGGAAAGGTATCAAAAGGAAGGGAGACTTGTTAGAATAAACCTTTGTTGCTACCAGCAGAGGGTGAGTTGAATAAAGGCAGGGAGCCAATTATCGCTCCTCACTCCAGTTTGTAACACATTTGGGAGTATCCCAGCAGGACATTGCTAAATTGAGGGGTCTGGATCAACAACTGTTGGGGAACGTCAGCTGGGACTGACCATAACAGTGCTGAGGGCATTGGCTGTCTCCTGCCACTGTCAAGAAGCCTGGAGGGATCCAGCTCCAACTGGTCAGAGAGACTGGTGCAGAAATGGCTCCTCTCAGCAACCCCAGCTCCATCTCTCTATTGTGCTGCAGACCCAAGGACACTGGGTGGGATTTTCCAGTTTATTGACTTGGGGCAGGAATTTCTGACCCGCAATGAGCAGCAACAGAAGGTCCCACCTACTGCATCTGCTGCCCCGCAATGTAGCCCTTGTGTGGACAAGTCATCTACTCAGCTTCCGTCCCTGTGAGGGTGCAGCAACACTCCCTGTTACATACCGGAACTTGCCACAACATCTCCAGAAACAATCCACTTTACACCCAGAGATTCTGCAATCGAAATTGTTCCAAAAGATTCTTCTATGAATTGAGTGTCTGACCCTTTGAAGGCCACGAGCGCTGGACCATATTTACAGGTGAACACATGTGACAAGTGAGAGATTGAATAACCCTGTGTGGTTCAAGTGTACAAATAAAGCATCAAATCAGTCATGGGGATGAGTGTCGGCATGGCAACATGAAGTCAGAGACTGACGGCAGAGTAGAAGCTCCAGGGAGGGCACCTGCCCACCTTTGGGATGTTGGGCAGGATATATTGGAGGTGACCGGACAAGTAGCATCCTCCATTTCAAAAATCGCTGAATTCCAAAGCACCATGACTATCAGTGTTACGGAATTTCTTGCTCTGCAGGTCCTGAACTAAACAATACATGAATAAATGTCAATCAGAGAAAGAGTTTCATTCTGGTGACGTTGATATTCTGCATCTGATGACTTTAACTTTTGGTTTCAATTCCATGCTTCAAATAAAATTGCATCAAAACCTCAATGGTATGAAGGGTGTGGTTGGTGGATGTATAAATGTGTGTGTGTTGGAACAATTGAACACATCACATTCTGTTCTCGCAGCTGATCGGAGAAGAGAAGTCAAAGTGAGCGAGCAGCCTGTCTATTCGCTCAGATCATCATGAGGTAAGAGAGATTTCCATGTTTCAATAGCGTGTACAGTACAGTAGCTCAGTGGTATCACTGCTGCCTCTGAATCACGGTGTTTTGGGTTCATGTCACTCCACAGTCTTGAACACAAACTCCAGGCCTATTCTCAATTCAGTTTCAAGCGGGTGCTAGATTGTCTGAGATGAGACATACAATGGAGACAATGTCCATCTTTTTGTTTGGATTTAAGACATCAAGTGGTACTGCATCAATAGAGTTAAAGAGTTTTACAACAAGGAAAGAGGTCCTTTGGTCCATCATGTCTGTGCCGACTTTCAAACACCTATCCATTCTAATCCCGTTTTCATGCACTTTGTCCATAGCCTTGTATGCTATGGCATTTCTTGAAAACATATGGTGGACAATGGATCCATATTTATCTCAGAATCACTCATACAGGTGATCTAATCATTATCACATTGTGTTTCTGGGACCTTGCTCTGTAGAAACTAGCTTCCACATTTCCTACATCACAATTAGGGCAGCACGGTAGCACAAGTGGTTAGCACTGTGGCTTCACAACGTCAGGGTCCCAGGTTCGATCCCCTGCTGGGTCACTGTCTCTGCGGAGTCTGCACATTCTCCCCGTGTCTGCGTGGGTTTCCTCCGGCTGCTCCGGTTTCCTCCCACAATCCAAAGATGTGCAGTTTCGGTGATAGGCCATAATCAATTGCCCTTTGTGACCAAAAAGGTTAGGAGGGGTTATTGGGTTACAGGGATAGGGTGGAAGTGAGGGCTTAAGTGAGTCGGTGCAGACTCGATGGGCTGAATGGCCTCCTTCTGCACTGTATGTTCTATGTACTATGTACAATAGTGACTTCAATTTAAAAATGATTCATTGACAGGAAAGTGCATTGGGATATCCTGAGGATTGTAAAAGGCTCTATAAAAATGCAATTCTTTCACTGACAATGAATCCTTTATATGATGCTCACAAAAGCATCAGGGTCAGGGTTAGAAATTGTTCTGAAGTGGGAGTCAGCTCACAGTTGTCACTGGGTGAAATTTTGATTTGGATTTAACTCTGCTGGAACTCCCAAAATGAAAATAAGGGAAAATGAGTAAGCCGAGAATCACGTCCTCAATCCTCAAAGCACTACTGTATAGAAGCCGGTTTCCTCCGGGTGCTCCGGTTTCCTCCTACAGTCCAAAGATGTGCAGGATAGGTGGATTGGCCATGATAAATTGCCCTGAGTGTCCAAAAAAAAAGATTATGTGGGGTTGCTGAGTTACAGGGATATGGTGGAGATGTGGGGTGCTCTTTCCAACGGCCAGTGCAGGCTCGATGGGCTGAATGGCCTCCTTCTGCACTGTAAATTCTATGTCTTTATGATGCTCTATCTTCCCAGAGTTGAAATGACACTATATTACCCAATTGGATGATTCTTAATTATTAATCAAACAGCCCATTCCCTACATTTACAACATTTTTATTGATAGAAAGATGTTCAATACTTGCAGACTGTAAGACAATTCTGGGAATTTATCATTGCTAATTTGAAGGTATTTGCTTTCTGTTTCCTCCACTATGAAGACCAATACAAAGCGATTGTTTGACCATTTCCGGCATTTCGTTAATCCCCATTTTAATTGCTCCTGGCTCTGCCTCTTGAGCAAATTAAACGCTCCAAGCTATGGAGAGAGAGCGAGAAATGGAGTTGAAATCAGCCATGATTCAATGGTGGAGTGGACACGATGGGCCGAATGGCCTTACTTCCGCTCCTATGTCTTATGGTCTTATAAGTTCCTAGTTTACCATTCCTCACTTAGTGCCTTGCTTTCCTTGGCACAGAATTCCAATCTCACCAAACCCTTCTGTCACTCTATAAACCCACTCAGCTCTGAGGTAGCAAACATTTGTGTCAAAACTGGCGAATGTCAGGAGAAAGAGACACAAAGCAGATCTGTTTTTATTATATTGAGACAAAAAGCACAGACAAAAAGAAAAAGGCAGTGGGGTTGCATTGCTGGTTAAAGAGGAACTTAACGCAATCGTGAGGAAGGATGTTAGCTACGACAATGTGAAATCTGTGTGGGTCGAGCTGAAAAACACCAAAGGGCAAAAATGTTAGCAGAGTTTGTATATGGAGCACACAGTGTAGTGGTGATGTTGGGAATTCGATCATCTTTATTATTGTCACAAGTAGGCCTACGTTAACACTACAATGAAGTTACTGTGAAAATCCCCAAGGCGCTAGACTCCGGCGCCTGTTCGGGTACACCGAGGGAGAATTCAGAATGTCCAATTCACCTAACAGCACATCTTTCGGGACTTGTGGGAGGAAACCGGAGCACCCGGAGGAAATCCATGCAGCCACGGAGAGAACGTGTAAACTCCACGCTGACAGTGAACCAAGCCGTGAATTGAACCTGGGACCCTGGCGCTGTGAAGCAACAGTGCGAACCATTGTGCTACCATGCCGCCCGTGAGATGCAAGCGATAAAGGAATGTCTGTAATTATGGGTGATTTTAATCTGCATATAGATTGGGCAAATCAAAAGATCACAATACTGTGGAGGAGGAATTCCTGGAGTGTGTACTGGATGGTTTTCTGGACCAATACATTGAGGAACCTATTGGAGGACAGGGCATTCTAGACTGATGTGGAGATGCCGGCTCTGGACTGGGGTGGGCACAATAAGAAGTCTCAAAACACCAGGTTAAAGTCCAACAGGTTTATTTGAAGTCACAAGCTTTTGGAGCGCTGCTCCTTCATCAGGTGAATTGAGGCAGATTCACAATCACAGCATATAAAGGAGAGACACAATTGCAAGATAATTACAGATTGGAATGTGAAGAATGGTTGGATTGGCAGTCTATACAGGGAAACAAATCTTTATAGGAACGGACAGTGTGAGTGGAGTGAGTGATAATCACTAATAATTCTAGACTGGGTGTTGTTTAATCCTAGATTGGGTATTGCATCATGAGAAAGGAATAATTGGCAATCTAGTTGTGTGACACCCATTGCGGATGAACAACCCTAACATGATAACATTTATCATCATCGTGATTGATTCTGAGACTAGGGTCCTGAATCTTAATAAAGAGAACTATGATGATATGAGGCTTGAGTTGGCTATGATTTATTTGTAATCATTCCTTAATGGAATGATGGTGGATTGGCATTAGCAAAGATTCAAGGGGGGCCTGGGTGAACTGCAACAATTCCTGTCTGGTGCAAAGGTAAAACAGAAAGATGGCCAAACCATGGCTTACCAGGGAAATTAGAGATTGGATTAGATCCAAGGAAGAAGCATGCAAATTGGCCAAGAAAAACAACAGGCGGAGAATCGGGAGCAGTTTCAGCAATGGAGGGCCAAGAGATTGATTGAAAAAGGGGGAATAGAATACGAGAATAAGCTTGCGGGGAACATAAAAACTGATTGCAAACTTTTCTATCGGTGTATGATTGGATTTGTTTATTGTCACGTGTACCAAGGTACAGTGAAAAGTATATTTCTGCGAGGAGCTCAGCGGATCATTAAATATGAAGAGAAAAAGACAAATGTAGGTCCCTTACAGTCAGAAAGAGGGGATTTTATAATGAGCAACAAAGAAATGGCTGACTAATTTTTAAAAAAAATTCAGAGTACCCAATTAATTTTTTCCAATTAAGAGGCAATTTAGCGTGGCCAGTCCACCTACCCTGCACATATTTTGGGTTGGGGGTCAAAACCTATGCAAACACAGGGAGAATGTGCAAACTCCACAGGGAGTGACCAAGAGCTGGGATCGAACCTGGCACCTCGGTGCCGTGAGGCAGCAGTGCTAGCCACTGTGCGGCCGTGCTGCCCTGCTGACTATTAAATACATACTATGGTTCTGGCTTCACAAAGGAGAACACAAATGATAGACATGAAATGTTGGGGAACACAAGGTGGGATTTTCTGCTTGCCAATTGCGAAACGCGATTGGGCGGAGAATTAGCCTCCGACGCCAAAATCGGGGTAGGCGCCAGTTTGACGCCAAATCGGAATGCTCCAGCACCCTGGAAATGGTGTAAAGTGGTTGGTCACCGGGCGGCGTTAAAGCACAGTAGGCATATCATTAGCGGGCCTGACACCGTATTCTCCAAGGCCTCAGAGATTCACCGCCTCCAATAGTCCGAGTTCCCCTTGTTCACTTGCGGTTTCAAACATCGTGAACCTGCGCCGTGGCTGCTGAGTGAGAGAGAGGGGAGGTAGGAAATGGAGTGGAGTGACTGCGGGCTGCTGGCCCAGATACTCGGCATGCTGGCTGGGTTGGGGGCACCCTGCCAGGCCCGGGGGAGGGGCAAGTGGTCGATCAGCCGGGAGGCACCCCCACAGGACTGATGTGGTGCCCAGGCACCGACCGTCATTACGGTGGCCATCTTGCTGCACACCCACTGACCACCCACCTCGGCCCCTAGTTCTACACAGTGACACCTGCTGTATGGATCCACCCATCCCGGCACCCCACCCCCCGCCACAAAGCTCCCACCCCCGGCCCCAGACACCCCACCCAACCGGCCGCCATCCACCAGGGTCCACCCAGAGCCAAACCCACAGTGCCAGCCAACAGTACCCCTGGCAGCAGGGACAGGTGCTAGGACCAGGATACCGATGGGGCAGGAGGGTGGGGGAGGGACATGCGTGGGCAGAGCCTGCACTGCCATCCGGGACCATCAAACCTGGTTGGGCACGGGATTATGCACCATGCTATCATGTTGGTCGTTCACCCCATGCAGACAATGGCGTTTGGCGTTCAACCAGCAATGGCAAAACCCATTAGCAAGTCGCTGGAACGGAGAATCTCGCTGCCAGCGACAGCTCGCCACCGAGAAACACTCGACTGGGGAGGCAGAGAATTCACTAAATAGTCTCCCAAACGGAGAATCCTGCCCTCTGTGTTTTCAAGAAGCAGTTCGACACAGCACTTGGAAGAAAGGGGATCAAAGGATAAAGGTGGAGAAGGAAGGATCAGGCTAACAATAATAATCTTTATTGTCACAAGTAGGCTTACATTAACACTGCAATGAAGTTACTGTGAAAATCCCCTAGTCTCCACATTCTGCCGCCTGTTCGGGTACACTGAGGAAGAATTCAGAATGCCAAATTACCAAATAGCATGTCTTTGGGGACTTGTGGGAGGAAACCAGAGCACCCAGAGGAAACCCACGCAGACACAGGGAGAACTTCCAGACTCCGCACAGTCAGTGACCAAGCCGGGAGAGAACCTGGGACCCTGGCACTGTGAAGACATAGTGCTAACCACGATGCTACCATGCTGCCCACAATTGAGTTGCTATTGAGTTGGATGGTCATAATTAATGGCAGAGCAGGCTCGAAGGGCTGAATGGCCTCCTCCTGCGCCTAGTTTCTATGTTTCTAAGGGGAGTGCTGAATATTTCAGTTTAAGTTGCTGATGTGCCTCAGGACCCAGAGAAAGTCCCGACGCACACACCTGCACGGTAATCAGATGGAAAATTTAAACCTCCGATGGTCGGTTATCCCCTGCCTCGGGTCTGCTCTGGTTGATTCTCGATGACAGTGAGATCAGATGGCTAGAACCACACAGATTTTCAGCTGTTTGCCCCACCCTGGTTTTCACACACATTCTCTTAGAGCTTTTCCCAGGAGATGTAGAACATGCTCAGGAGCACAGCTCCAAGTGGATCAGCGGGAGTGTCAAAGCCTCAAATACCCAGGGCAACCCCAACAATGCTCACCCCCTACCCACCAAAAAATACTCACCCTACCACCCAAAAAATATTCACCCTCATCCCCAAACAATATTCACCCTACCCCAAAATATTTACCATAACCCCAAAATCTTCACCCTACCACCCAAAAATATTCACCCTAATCCCCCAATAATATTTACCATCCCCCAAAATACTCACCCTACCCCCAAAAGAATATTCACCCTACCCCCCAAAAAATATTCACACTTATCTCCCAGAAATATTCATCCAAACCCCCAAAAATATTCCCCATCCCCCCCGAAAATATTCACACTAACCCCCAAAAATATTCACCGTAACCCCCCAACAATACTCACCTCCCACCTCCAAACTGGTTTAGCACAGTGGGTTAAACAGCTGGCTTATAATACAGGACAAGGCCAGCAGCGCAGGTTCAATTCCTGCACCAGCCTCCCCGAACAGGCGCCGGAATGTGGCGACTAGGGGCTTTTCACAGTAACTTTATTGAAGCCTACTTGTGACAATAAGCGATTATTATTATTAAAATGTATTCACCCTTCCGTCCTTTCCTGATCTGGCCTACATGTGTGCAGCAATGAGGTTGACCTTAAATGTCCCAGCCAGCAACACCCACATCCCATGAGAACCCCCCAACTCCCTGCCAATGCTCACCACCCCACCCCAACTCCCTTACAACTCTCACCTCCCCTCATTCCCTGACAATGGTCAGCCTCACCCCAAACTACTCACCCCCCCACCTCACTACCTGAGAATGCTCATTAGCCCCCGCACTCACTCCCTGATAATGCTCACCCCCATCCCTGACAATACATACCCCAATCCTTGACAATACTTACCCCCCCAATCACTCAGACAATGCTCATCTCCCCTCATTCCCTCACAATACTCATCCCCCTCACTTCAATTCTTTTTTTAAAATAAATTAAGAGTACCCAATATTTTTTTCCAATTAAGGGACAATTTAGCGTGGCCAATCCAACTATCCTGCACATCTTTGGGTTGTGGGGCGAAACCCATGCAAACATGGGGAGAATGTGCAAACTCCATGTGGACGGTGACTGTCATGTGAGAGTACCTTTAAGAAATGGGCGTTGAAAATGGGTGTGTACAAAAATATCTGTAGTTTATTTGTTTTTTTTTAAATAATTTTTATTCAAAATTTTTCACAGATTATCACACCAGAAAAATAGAACCCACCCCCTTTACACACATAATAAAACAACAAAAACAAAAGAGCAGAAATAAACAAATAAACCAAATAAATGTTAAACAGTAAACAATAGTGCATCCCCTACCAGACACGAATTTACCCCCCCCCCCCGGGTTGCTGTTGCTGCTGACCATCTCCTAACGCTCTGCCAGGAAGTCTAGGAACGGCTGCCACCGCTTGAAGAACCCTTGCACAGATCCCCTTAAGGCAAATTTCACCTTCTCCAATTTAATAAACCCTGCCATGTCGTTAATCCAGGATTTCACGCTTGGGGGCCTCGCATCTTTCCACTGAAGCAGAATCCTTCGCCGGGCCACCAGGACGCAAAGGCCAGAATACTGGCCTCTTTTGCCTCCTGCACTCCCGGCTCGTCCGACACCCCAAATATTGCGAGCCCCCAGCTAGGCCTAACCCTGGAATTCACTACCCTTGACACCGCCCTCGCTACGCCGCTCCAGAACTCCTCCAACGCTGGACATGCCCAGAACATGTGGGAGTGGTTTGCTGGGCTCCCCGAACACCTTGCACATCTGTCCTCACTGCCAAAAAAATGGCTTAGCCTTGTCCCGGTCATGTGCGCCCTGTGCAGCACCTTAAATTGTATCAGGCTGAGCCTCGCGCAAGAGGAGGAAGAGTTTACCCTTCCCAGGACATCCACCCGCATACCCTTGTCGATCTGCTCCCCCAGCTCCTCCTCCCACTTACCTTTTAACTCCTCCGCAGAGGCCTCCTCGTCCTCCTGCATCACCTGGTAATTGCCGAGATCCTACCCTCTCCAACCCACACCCCCGAAAGCACCTTGACCTAGAACCTGCGTGCCGGCAGCAGCGGAACCCCACCACCTGTCGCCTAACGAACCCCCTTACCTGCATATATCTGAAAGCATTTCCAGGGGGAGCCCGAATTTCTCCTCCAGCTCCCCAAGGCTCGCAAACCTCCCGTCTATGAACAGGTCCCCCATCCTCCTAATACCTGCCCTGTGCCAACTCAGGAACCCCCCATCCATTTTCCCCGGGACAAACCGATGGTTCTCCTGTATCGGGGACCACATCGAAGCCCCCACCGCCCCCCTATAGCATCTCCATTGCCGCCAGATTTTGAGGGTCGCCGCTACCACCGGGCTCGTGGTGTACCTCATCGGAGGAAGCGGCAGCCGACACAGGACGCCATCTCCAGCCTCTTCCACGCCGCCCCTCCCCCTCCATTACCCACTTACGTATCATCACCACGTTGGCAGCCCAATAGTACCCACATATGTTTGGCAAAGCTAACCCCCCTCCTCCCCCTGATCCGCTCCAAGAACACCCTTCTCACCCTTGGGGTCTTCATCGCCCATACGAACCCCATAATATTCCTGTTAACCCGCTTAAAGAAGCCCTTAGGGATCAGGATGGGGAGGCACTGAAACAAAACCAAAAACCTCGGGAGCACCGTCATTTTAACCGACTGCACCCTACCCGCCAGGGAGAGCGGCAGCATATCCCACCTTTTGATCTCCTCCTCCATTTGCTCCACCAGCCTCGTTAAGTTGAGCTTATGCAGGGCCCCCCAGCACCTAGCCACTTGAACCCCCAGGTATCTAAAACTTCTTTCTGCCCTTTTTAGCAGAAGCTCACCAATCCCCCTTTCCTGGTCTCGCGGGTGCACCACGAACACCTCGCTCTTCCCCATGTTCAGCTTATACCCGGAGAAATCCCCAAACTCTCTAAGGATCTGCATCACCTCCGGCAATCACCCCACCGGGTCCGCCACATACAATAGCAGATCGTCCGCATACAACGATACCCGGTGTTCCTCACCCCCACACCAACCCTCTCAGGGGCTCAATCACCAGCGCAAAGAGCAGGGGGGGATAGAGGACACCCCTGCCTCGTCCCTCGGTATAGCCGGAAGTATTCCAACCTCCTCCTGTTCATGGCCACACTCACCACCAGGGCCTCGTACAGCAACCTCACCCAGCTGATGAACCCCTCCCCGAACCCAAACATCCTCAACACCACCCACAGGTACCCCCACTCCACCCTATCAAAGGCCTTCTCCGCGTCCATAGCCGCCACTATCTCCGCCTCCTCCTCCACCGCTGGCATCATAATTACATTCAGGAGCCTACGTACGTTGGTATTCAACTGCCTCCCTTTCACAAAACCCGTCTGATCGTCGTGTATGACCCCCGGAACACAGTCCTCAATCCTAATGGCCAATACCTTTGTTCGCAGTTTTGCATTCACATTGAGGAGTGAAATCGGCCTATACGACCCGCACTGTACAGGGTCCTTGTCCCGCTTCAGAATTAGAGAAATCAGCACCCAAGACATCGTCGGGGGCAGGACCCCCCCTCCCTTGCCTCGTTGAAAGTCCTTACCAGCAGCGGGCCCAACAGGTCCACGTACTTCCTATAGAATTCCACCGGGAACCCATCTGGCCCCGGTGCCTTCCCCGCTTGCACACTCCCCAGTCCCTTGACCAGTTCCTCCAACCCAACCGGCGCCCCCAGCCTCGCCACCTGCCCCTCCTCTACCCTCGGGAACCTCAGCCGGTCCAGGAAGCGACTCACCCCTCCCTCCTCCGATGGGGTCTCAGCCCGATACAGTCACTCGTAAAAGTCCCTGAAAACCCCATTAATACCCACTACACTTCGCAACCTGCTCCCCCCTCCATCCCTAACTCCCCCGATCTCCCTCGCTGCCTCCCGATTCCGAAGCTGGTGTGCCAGTATCCGGCTAGCCTGCTCTCCATACTCATACACCGCCCCGTGCGCCTTCCTCCACTGCACCCCCGCCTTCCTGGTGGTCAACAGGTCGAACTCGGCCTGGAGGTTTCGTCGCTCCTTGAGTAGTCCCTCCTCGGGGGCCTCTGAATACCTTCTATCCACCCTTACCATCTCCCCCACTGGCCTCTCCCTCTCTCTCCTCTCCTTCCCCTCTCTGTGGGCCCCAATGGTGATCAACTCACCCCTGATCACTGCCTTCAGCGCCTCCCGGACCACCCCTACCTGCACCTCCCCATTATCATTGGCATCCAGGTACCTTTCCATACACCCCCGGACCCGCCCACTCACCTCCTCGTCCGCTAACAACCCCACCTTCAAGCGCCAAAGCGGGCGCTGGTCCCTCTACTCCCCCAGCTCTAGGTCCACCCAATGCGAGGCATTGTCAGAGATGGCTATCGCTGAATACTCCGTGTCCTCCACCCTCGGAATCAGCGCCCTGCTCATTACAAAAAAGTCAATCCGAGAGTAGGGCTTATGAACATGGGAGAAGAATGAGAATTCCCTGGCCCCCGGCCTCGCAAACCTCCATGGATCCACCCCTCCCATCTGGTCCATAAACGCCCTCAGCGCCTTGGCCGCCGCAGGCCTCCTGCCCTCCCTAGACTGAGAGCGATCCAATGCCGGATCCAGCACCGTGTTGAAGTCCCCCCCCATTATCAAGGCCCCTGTCTCCAAGTCCGGGATCCGGCCCACCATGTGCCGCCTGAACCCTGCATCGTCCCAATTCGGGGTGTATACATTTACCAAGACCACCCGTAACCCCTGCAGCTTACCACTCACCATCACATACCTACCTCCATTGTCTGCCATGATGCTCAATGCCTCAAACGACACCCCCTTCCCCACCAAAATCGCCACCCCCCCCGATTTTTTGCAGCCAACCCCAATGGAACACCTGCCCTACCCACCCCTTTCTTAGCCTTACCTGATCTGCCACCCACCGATGCGTTTCCTGGAGCATGACCACATCTGCCTTCAGCCCCTTCAGGTGCACGAACACACGGGCCCGTTTGACCGGCACGTTCAGGCCTCTTACATTCCAGGTGATCAGCCGGATCAGGGGGCTGCCCCCCTCCCCGCCGATTAGCCATAACCCTTTCTCGGCCAGCCACGTGACCGCGCCCCCCGCACTTCCCGTTCCCCCAGCGGCAGACCCCCGCCCCGACCTCCTCTACAGACTCCAGCTCCCCTTTGGCCATTCCAGCAGCAACCCGACCCCCCCTCCTCCAGCTAGGTCTCCCCCTAGCAGCATTGCTCCCCCCATTGCACTCCCGTGAGTCAGCCGACTCCTGCTGACCCCGGCCACTCCCGTCACTCCAGCGACCACCCCTCAATGGGGGAGTCCCCCTCCCTCTCCTGTCCGTCAACGGGCTCTCGCCTCCCCCGACCCCACCCCCTTTCACCCTTAGCGCGGGAAAAAGCCCGCGCTTTCCACCCACCCGGCCCCGCCTCCTCTGGCGCAGCTCCCTTTCCAGGCCCAGTCCCAATTCCCCCAGCTCGGGCCTCCTCCCCCCCCGCCCCCCCCCCCCCCACCCACCCACCACCCCGCAGCTCCCCATCTCCATTTCCAGCCGCCAACGCCCACAGGCTTTTACCTGCCTCCCCCTACGAACCCACCCGACAGGCAGAGAAGAAATATTGCCCAACCAACAGCACAATCCCCCCAAAACACGACACAACAGTCCTAACCATCCCCCTGATAACTCCGGACCTCTGAGTTCTCCCATGTGCTGCTCCGCTCTTTCTTGGCCCACCTTAAGACATATTCTCTGTTCACAAAATGGTGGAACCGCACCAGTAATGCCCGCGGCGGCTCGCTTGGCTTGGGCCACCTCGTCAGCACTTGATGGGCCCCCTCCAGCTCCAGGGGCCACTGGGAGGCCCCCGCGCCCATCAGCGTGTTCAACATGGTGACCACGTAGGTTCCGACATCCGATCCTTCCAGCCCCTCTGGGAGACCCAGAATCAGCAGATTCTTTCTTCTCGACCGGTTCTCCATGTCCTCAAACTTCGCCTGCCATTTCTTATGGAGCGCCTGGTGCGCCTCCACCTTCACCGCCAGGCCCAAGGTCTCGTCCTCATTATCTGAGACCTTTTGCCGGACCTCCCAGGTGGCCGCCCCTTGGGCCATCTGAGTCTCAAGCAGCTTGTCAATTGACGCCTTCATCGGCTCCAGCAGCTCTGCCTTCAGCTCTGCGAAGCAGCGCTGCAGAAACTCCTGCTGCTCCTGTGACCACTGCACCCATGCTGCCTGCTCTCCACCTGCCGCCATCTTGGTCTTCCTCCCTCGCACCTTTTTCTGCTCCAATTCCACTTTTTTCACCGCTCAACGCCTGGTCTAATCTATACAGTGCCGGGAGAATATTGCTGTCCCCTTCTCACACTGGGAATCATCGAAATAGTACTGTTGAGGGCCCTAAAAAGAGCCCAAAAGTCCGTTTCTAGCGGGAGCTGCCGAACGTGCAGCTGGGCTCCGCATAGCCGCAACCGGAAGTCTCAAAATATCTGTCATGAGAGTACCTTTAAGAAATAGATGCTTATTACTGCAGTGATGTCAGTGAGTGGGTGGAGCTGGGCTGTCCATCTGCTTTTTATTTTCGTTTTAGGCTGTTTGCTGCAGGGTGTGCGTTAGTTTAGTTTTTCAGAGCCGGATAGCTGCAGTCACAGCCAAAAGTGGTATTAGTCTCTCTCTCTGTAATCTAAAGAATGTAAAACGACCCTTTGGTGATTTAAAACTAATAACTGCTCTCAGTAGTGACTTTAACCTGCTGTGCTTCTGTTAAAAGTTTTTTTAAAAGTCTTATGGATGTTAAAAGGACAGCTTAAGGATTACTTAGTGTTGTATTCTTTGGGGGTTGTGTTTGAATTAATGCTTGCTAAGATGTTCACTGTATGTTTTAAAAAGGTTAACTTGAGTTCATAGAATAAACATTGTTTTGCTTTAAAAAATACTTTTCCATTTCTGTTGTACCACACCTGTAGAGTGGGCCGTGTGCTCCCCATACCACAATCTAGTAAAAGTTGTGGGTCAGGTGAACTCCATGATACACTTTGGGGTTCTCTAAACCCTGGCTCACAACAGTGACCCAGAGCCGGGATCGAACCTGGGACCTCTGCGCCGTGAGGCAGCAGTGCCACCGTGCCGCCCAACTCTCCTTTCAATTCTTGATGATGCTCATCCCTCTCATTGTTGGAGGGTCTAGGTGTTGAACATTATCAGGTTGTGAGGCTGTGCAGCTGTAGAGGTTGGCATTTCTGGTTACAAACAGCCTCAGACAATGAACTAAAGTCAGGAATGAAGGGACATGTCTTCAGGTCATGATGAAAAATGGGGCCAAGTCTTCATTGGAATTAAACTCGACACTTGAGCACCCAATTCTATTCATTATCGGATTTTAACAGCAGCCAACACCGGAAAGTGCAGAGATTCCGCCTAAAATGGCGAGTGGGCCGGCACTGCGCCTCTGACTGGAATATCTGGGCTTTTATTACTGTTATTCATTTGTGAAGCAGGTACTGTTTTTAAAATACAAAGTGTGTCATAGTTCTAAATCCCATGTTCCTTCTTGTATATGTCTGATAATGTTTCAGGATGTTAATAATTAAAGAAAAATTGGTATTTATACAAAGTATTTCACAATCGCAAAGCAGTTTACAACCAATGAGGTATTTCTGAAGTGTTGTCACTGGTGCTATGTCGGAAGTAATATAGCCAATTTTCACAAAGAAAGCTCCCACAAATAGCAATGTGAAAATGACTAGATGATTTATTTTAGTGGAGTTGGTTTCAGGGGTAAATGTTGGCCAGGACACTGGGGAGACATCACAGCTTCTTCATTGAGTATTTCCACGGAACCCTTGTCATCCATCTGAAAGGACAATTGGAGCCTTGCTTCAACATCGCAGCAAAAACTCAGCAACTCCCTCAATACAGCACAGGAAGGTGAGGCAATGATTGGTGTTGTCAAAAAGAAAATGCTGGAAAATCTCAGCAGGTCTGGCAGCATCTGCAGGGAGAGGAAAGAGCTAACGTTTCGAGTCCGGATGACCCTTTGTCAAAGCCTTTGTGTTGTCATGACCACCTAAAACAGGCATTTCCTCAAAGAGCTGTGTGTGAGGCTCCCTTTTTCCAAATTGCAAAGGAATCAATTTAGCAATGGAGGTCTTGTGGTGCAGTGGGTAGCAGCCCTGACGCCGCACCACGGCACAGTGGTTAGCTCTGCTGCATCACAGCTCCAGGGACCCGGGTTCAATTCTGGCCTCGGGTGATTGTGTTGAGTTTGTATGTTTTCCTGGATGTACGATTTTCTGCTGATTCTCTGGTCTCTGAAATGATGGGCTGGATTCTCCGCCGTCGGGATGCTCCGTTTTGCCGGCAGCCCGGAGGTTTCCCGACAGCGTGGGGCTGCTCCACAATGCAAAACCCCATTGACCAGCCAGCGAAACGGAGCATCCCGACGGCTTGCTGAACTAGAAATCTGCGTGGCGGGACGGAGAAGCACGCCCGATTATTTCAGTTGCTCTCAAAGCCACTGATCAGAAATTTTAACCTCAGTAGCTGGCTCATTCAGCAAATCACCAGACTTCAACTCTGTGTAGGTGAGTGGGTTTTGAGTCTATACACAGGATACTTGACACCAAAAATATTAACAATGATTCACTTGTAATTTCAATGTTGAGAATCACCAGCAGAGCCCTGGAATATAAATCGATTGATATGATGCTGCACCATTGCTAAATATCCACACTGCGTAATTTAGTGTGAACCATAAAGGCCTGGGTTTGAATTGATTCCAAGAGTCAAATGTGAAACATGGACAAGTTCAAGCTTCAGACAAGGTGGATTGTAAATTTTTTTTTTTGTCTTGCAGTAACACACAGGATTTGTTGAAAGTGGAGCTCAATCAGCTTCAATGCCACTTCACGTGGGCTCCACAGAGAGAAAACATTGACCTGGTCGATATAAAGCAAAGATTACAAGATTCAATAGATCTTGGTGTGGACTATCAAGCCAGGTCTTACAACCAACTCGCTTTTGTAAACTGTCTGCAAGGAAACTGTGAGGAGGCGATTCAAAACTTAAGCACAGCTGAAAGAATTCTGAGGGAGAATCATGCAGATGAATTTGATAAAAGAATCATCATCACCTATGGAAACTATGCCTGGGTATATTATCACATGGGACAACTGACAGAGGTTCAGTCCTACCTCGACAGACTGCAGAGGATCTGTCAACAATTTCCTGATGCCTCTCGGTACACAGCAATGATACCTGAAGTGTACGGGGAGAAGGGTTGGTCACTGCTGAGTTCTGCAGCTCAATATTATGAAGAAGCAAAGGAATGTTTTAAAAAGGCTCTGGAGGAAGATCCAGATATTATTGAATGGAATGTTGGATATGCGACTGTTCTGTCTCGTCTGTAAGGGTTTTCTGGTACCCCAGAGAGTAGAAGTCACAGTACATCTGTGAAGCAGTGGAGACGTGTGCTGGAGCTTGATCCTCATCACTCTGAGGCCAAGGTGTTGCTGGCTCTAAATCTACGACAGTCCAAACAGAAGGAGGAGGCACTCAAATTAGTTAAACAAGCATTGGATCACTCCCCTGATAATCCATATGTGCTTCGTTACGCAGCAAAGTTTTACAGATTTCAAAGAGATGTGGAAAAAGCTGTGGAGCTGTTGAACAAAGGATTGGAAGCGACCCCACACTCTACCTTCTTACACCATCAAATAGGTCTTTGTTACAGAACCAAACTGAATCCACTGATTACAAATCCAGGCAGCAGAGATCCTCACAATCCTGCTTTTCAGCTGAGGAATGATTTGATTAAGAAATGCAAGTTTCATTTTCAAAAGGCAATAGAGAATCGACCATTAACATCTATTAAAGTGCACCTGGATTTTGCAGAAATCTGTGCAATAAATGAAGAATATGACAAAGCGAAGGAGATCTACAACCATCTCCTGACATTGCAGGGTATACGTCCAGAAAATAAGCAGGCAATCTGTTTACAGGCTGGGCTCTTTGAACAAAATCACTTGGGATCGGAATCAAATGCCATCACCCATTTTCTGGAAGGAATGAAAGTCAATTATGACTCAATACAACAGAAACGATGCCGAGACAAGTTGGAGATGATAGCAGCAAGACAAATTCGCTGCAATCCTCGAGAAAGCAGGGCTTATGCTTTACTTGGGTCAATGCACCAGCTGAATGGTGAGGTATGTGAAGCTATTAAATGCTTTGAAAAGGCCTTGGAGTTCGATCCTGGCAATGAAGAATATCTAAGTGCTCTTTTTGAATTACACCTTTCCATCGAGGCCGACAATGACTTTCCCAACTAAAACTAAATACATTTTGAAAAATGTATTCATTACCCTGATCTAATAACAGGTTTACTTGGCTACATTTTGATTCATATTCTGATTGCACCTTCTTTCAAATGAGTATTTTGTGTGTGTTTAATTTTCAACCAATAATCTTATTGTAATTATTCTAAATCCCTGTGCTTCATTCAGAAATATTAACCATACTGGCAAACGAACCAACTGCATTTATTTCCATATCCTTAGAGTGTTTACTGAGTGTGAAAAGGAGCAAAATTAGAAAGGATTTGGGTGATTAGCGATAATTGAACCAATTGGACAGAGCCACAATAATTCTTTGTAAATTATGCAAACTTGCTTAAAACAATAATCAGCTTAACATGGGTCTGATTGTAACTCCTGATGGGGTTTGGGTGAGTGCTGAGGGGATTTCTGCAGATTCTGGCTCTGGGTTCAGGACAGAATTGGCAGCGCAGTCGGTGCCCAATGATGTCACAAGAACCCAGTCCCTGTATGTTACTGAGGTCCACGCCCACTTTGGGTGAGCAGTTTAACCCAATTTTACCGAGTGGGTACATTTAAAATCGCCTCCATCAAATTGTTTTTTTTTCAACAATTCTTTAAAATTTAGAGTGCCCAATTCATTTTTTTCCCCAAGGGGTAATTTAGCGTGGCCAATCCACCTACCCTGCACATCTTTGGGTTGTGGGGGCGAAACCCAAGCAAACACGGGGAGAATGTGCAAACTCCATCCGGACAGTGACCCAGAGCCGGGATCAAACCTGGGACCTCGGTGCTGTAAGGCAGCAGTGCTACCACTGCCCCACCTAGCTGCCCTCTTCCATCAAATTCTAATATAACCTAAATAACTGGGAGATAGATGTAAACTGATGTCCAAATGTAGATGAAAAGTATCTTTTGTTTGGAGCTTCATCTGTTTCATGATTTTAATGGGAAAACATTATAACAACTGTTACAATAACTTTCAGTGTACCTTGAGTGTGTATTTTATGGTGTTTTTATGATAATGATGGTGTAATAACAATATCCAATCCAGCCACAGAGGGTATAATAAATCACTCTGCCACCCTATCTTTCACTTGCTGCCTCTTCACAGAAACGTTCCCCATTGGGTGAAAGACTTTCCATCTGTGACAGCGGAGAAAGGGCCAACAATCACTGCAGACTCGTCAGATAAATCACAGCTCGATTCTGTTGCTGTGAGGATTTGCTGACAGACGATCGGACTCCCATCCAGAGCGTTCATTCAGATCTCAGCCTCTGTCACTGGGAGTCTCACTACCTGTAAATTGACAACTTCACCAACTTTCCATCAAACCATCGGAGTCCCTCATTGGCCAACAAAGAGCAGCCTGGACAATACCCGGGAAAGACCATTTTCTACAGGCTGTACCATCTCACTGAGGGGGGAAGCAGTAACTGGGGGAAGTCTAAAGGATATAAAAATGGGTGAAAGTGGGTGAAAAAGAATAAAACTTATGGCTGCTAATACTGATTTTCTTAACAGATATCAATTATAATTGTACTGAATGAGTTTGAATGTTAAAATAACCAATAAAATGAAACTGGCTAAAATTATTTTTGTGTTATTGTCCTGTGTGAACACAAACTGCTCGTGAGGTACAGAAGACTTTGGGAATAAAATCTGCAAGTCACTTTCTGAAAGTTGAGGTTTTTGGCCACTTGTGTACATTTTTACGAATAATATTTCATTCTGGTAAACACAGAGAAACTCAGACACAAACTACAAATTGTCGCCTTCTCGGCTAAATGGAAAATACTGCGATGCGATGAAAGCTAAGAGTATATAAGATTGAAAATAATTCAAACTTTATCAATGCAGACACAGGTGTTCACAACAGAACTCATCAATATTGGTGATATTGTCACCTGGAATTAGGACTGTCATGACTCTCCACCAATGAGAATGGCGTGCGGTCTCCATTTGCTTCTTGGTCAATATTTTTAAAGACAAAGTAAATTCATTGAAACTTTTGA
Source organism: Scyliorhinus torazame (assembly GCF_047496885.1). Classification (NCBI taxonomy): domain Eukaryota; kingdom Metazoa; phylum Chordata; class Chondrichthyes; order Carcharhiniformes; family Scyliorhinidae; genus Scyliorhinus; species Scyliorhinus torazame. The sequence continues at coordinate 124,574,801 of NC_092722.1, forward strand.
TTTTTCCCAGTAATAGATTCCCTGCTGCTGATTGGGCACAGAAGCTTCAAAATGTAAAATAATCATCAATTCCCAAATGGGAAATAAACTTTATAATAAAATTAAAGAGAGTTTGTTTCCTTTTTTGTCGAAATATTAGAATAAAATCCAATCATTGCACTCGTAACAGAACCCGAAATATTGGAAAATGCACCAACTAGTGGGGAAAAAAAGTTTGTGTTGTGACCCCCCTTTACGAACAGAGTTTGTACAGCATTCGATCCTCCTCCGACAAATATTTTAAGTTTTTTGACAACTCAAGAACACAAAAGGCTCAGCAACTTGCTAAAAATAGTCATGAAAATCAATAATATGCTAAAAGCATTTACAATACAAAAAAAAACACAAAGCCATCAGCTCTCAAGCTAGCACACACCCACCACCAAGCCCCTAGTCCCGACAGTAGCCCCACATCGGCGGAAAGGCACCCAATGAGCAGCACAGAACACCAGAAAAGGGCACAGTGAGAGAGAGAGAGAGAGAGAGAGAAAACACCAGTCCCCTCCCAAGAGGGGGCACAGTTCAACCCAAAACACTTCCTTAAAACAAACCAACAGCTACAAGGCCAGCATACGGCCACCTTGTGATGTTCTTTGCTTTGTGGATGATGATGGCTTTGCAGTGTCGTGCCTTACAAAGAACATCAACCTATGTTTCAAACAAAGCTTATTTTTCAACACTACAACTGTACAAGATTTGAAGCACCTTACTAAGGTACAAATATTGTAAAATATACTAAGATTGCTATTCTATCTACAGAGCTTCTAAAAACATGACTACTCTGTATCCCACCTAATCACCTACTCCCAGAATCAAGGTATCACGTGATTCACGTGTGTGCTCTTGATCACCATCTAGTGGTTCGAAGCATTCACATCAAATTGTTAACACTTCAGTGACGATACAATATACATGTTGTCACACACCTCTGCCCCCACTCCTCCCCAATGGTAGCCCCACATTGGTGGAAATGTGCCCACCTTAGCACAGTGGTCAGCACTGTTGCTTCATAGCTCCAGGGTCCCAGATTCGATTCCAGACTGGGGATGATGCCTGTGTGGAGTATGCGTGGGTTCTCCCTTGTCTGCGTGGGTTTCCTCCGGGTGCTCCGGTTTCCTCCCACAAGTCCCGAAAGACATGCTTGTTGGGTAACTTGGACATTCTGAATTCTCCCTCTGTGTACCCAAACAGGTGCCTTAATGTGGCGACTAGGGGCTGTTCACAGTAGCTTCATTGCAGTGTTAATGTAAGCCTACTTGTGACAATAAAGATTAAAACATAACATATAACATACAGGCAACACTGGAAAAGGACACATCGATGCACTGCCCTAACAGCAGCTCCACATTGGTGAAAAGGCATCTAAATGAGCAGCACAGACCACCAGAAAAGGAAAAAACGATACGGGACATGGCAGAAGAGAGAGAGCTCCCTTTACAAAAAAAAGACAAAATACAGAGCAACCAACCACAAGAAACCCAACAAACAATTAAGTACAAGGCAAAGCCATCAGCACACAAGCCAGCGCAAGCTACCCCCTCCCCTGGCTCCAGTAACAGCCCCTCGTCAGTGGAAAGGCGCCTGCAAGCAGCACAGTCCACTGGAAAAAGACAGGCAGCGCATGGTTGAGAAGAGAGATGGAGAGAGAGAGAATATCCCTCCCCCTCACTAACACCAGGAGCGCCCCCTCAATCCCCAATGCAACAGGGCCACAACTGGCGAGCATCAAGCTGCTAAGCACAAAATAACCCAAAACACAACAAAAATATAATAATTTCCATATAATCCCCCAACGATAAAACATAACCACCATCAGTACAAGCAATATACATAGTCAATTGGGTCGCCACCCTGCTGCTCTCACAGTTCTGGCATCTGGTCTCCGGGCACCATCGTTATTAGTCAGGAAATTATATTGGGGAAATTGATGGGATTAAAACCCGATAATTCCCCAGGGCCTTGTGCTCTGCATCCCAGAGTACTGAAGGAAGTGGCCCTAGAAATAGTGTTTGCATCGGTGATAATTTTCCAGCATTCTACAGACACTGGAAGAGTTCCAATGGATTGGAGGGTAGCTAATCCAACCCCACTTTTTAAAAAAGGAGAGAGAGAGAAAACCGGGTATTATAGAGAGAGAAAACCGGGCATAATATGCAGTGGGTAGGGCTGGCAAGCAGCCCGGCAGGCCTCTCGCCACTGGGTCTAATTGAGTGCTCAATCCTGGTGACCCTCCCTGCCCCAGGGATCCTGGAGTGAATAGTTGGCCTGCGGGCAGCCTGATATGTGTCCACCCCTCCCATGGCCTCTTCCATTATGCTGGTTCTAATTCTGTTGGTAATGGGGTTTTAGTTGGGGACAGTCCTTAGCCCAATGGCCTAGTTGTCCGCAGTTGTGACAACCCTCGTGGCTTGTCTGTGGGCATTTCCTGGCCCAGTGACCTAGTTGGCCACAGGTATGGCAGCCCTCTTTGTCTGTCTGTGTCCCACGTGGTTCCCTGTAACCTCCAAATCCTCTCCTAGGCCCCCTTTGTTTAAATCTCCCTCGACCCCTTTGTGGTTGGTGGTGTGGATTTTGGGAAACTGGGCATATTCTCCCACTTCCTTTTCCAAAAGTCCAGTAGTTTGTTCAAACAGGACTGTATTTTTGTTCTTAAACTCCCTACTCCTTTCTCCTAAGTCTTGGAGCATGGAAACTTCTTTAGTTATGGATTCTTGCCTCCAGCCCAGGCAGATTAATTTAAGGGCAGATCCTAAATCAGGTCACAGACCGTTGACGATGGCACTAATCTTGGGCCCTTCTGATGTGGGTTTAGTTAGCCCAGAGTATTGTTCCATGAGTCCCTCTACCCTTTGGGCATAATCCTGGACGTTTTTGTCCTTTTTCTGTGTAGCCTCTATTATCTTAGACCAATTTGTCTTTTGGGGGATGGATCCGCGGAGGGCCTTATAGCAATCTGTCCAAAAGTTAACAGATGGCCTCATGGTTGGTCCTGCATTTGGGCTCTCTCGATGGGCTTTAAAACCTTGGAATTTGATTTCAAAATCTTTGAACCGGCCTTTTAGCCAAGCCTAATAAGTATTTCTCCATCTAAAATGCTGGGTTCATGGCAGAGAACGGTGGTCTCAGGGTTTCCCATTTCCTCAACCATGAGCCTCAACTCTGCATTAGTCCATGGTTTATGCGCGGGCATTGGTTGGCTGTCTGGGCCACCGGGAAAATATCGTAAAGGCATTTGCAGTCCATATTGCGTACCTGACCTTGTGGTGCTGGATGGTAATGGTTCCTGTCTGCCTTCTGCTCTGTTTGGCGCGCTTGTTAGTCAGCTAGCAATGTCTGACGGGGGAGGGGGTGGCAGCGGTAACACTGGGAGGCTTTTCTCAACTGCAGGGAGTTGGGGCAGTGGCGGTGGGGGAGGCATGTATGGTGGTGGGACTTCTAACCACATATACTGCATTTCTTGCTCATCGCTACTTGACCATTGCGGCACAGTGGCTCGGGGCTGAGCTATCTGTCCTGGAAATTAGTGTCCCTTTTTGTCCTTATTCGGAGTTGCCTTATGGCTTCTACTCTCTTTTCTCTGCGTCTTTCTGCCTCTCTTTTCCAATCCCCAAATGCTGACCAATTTATCTTTTGTATCCTTTTCGCCCTAGGTCCCTACTCATCAGGTATTCTTCTCGGGATGAAATTCTTTCTAAGTGAAATGACCCGCCAGCGGCCTATTCCCCCCTTTTATCCATTTTACCCAATTTTTCAAATGGCCGACAGATGACTGGCCACAATTCTGGAGCATGAAACAGGCTGGTGTGCCCTTTGGTGGTGCTTTACTTGCTCTTGTTCCCATTCTTTCAACCTGGGGTGATAGGTAGTTTAAAATCTAGTATCACTGTCCCTTAGTCCAGGCTGCTTCAGTTTACAGGAGTTACAACAGTTCTTAAACATACATACAACTTACAAATACTTATGCTTTAACTAATCATACGATCAATTCTCGATCTATGTTGGTCGTCACTATGGATGACGTCCTTACATATACACTTTTAACTTATTTAAAATTATGGCCGAAACCTTCTTGGGTGTCCCCGACAACCCTCAGTACAAATACTGCCAACTTTGAATGTGTTCCCAACATGTGTTGCAATACGCAAGGTTGCCCGCAGCAGAGCCTTTTCTACCTTTTCACTTTTTCTCTCTTTCACGTCCGCGATATGTAGGTTGTCCGCGACAAAGCCTTTTAGCTCTTTCACTTTTTCTCTTGTTCGCGTCCGCGACGTGTAGGCTGTCCGCGAAAAAGCCTTTTACCCTTTTACTGTGGAGTTACTTTCAGGACCTTTTCAAAAACCCAGGTGTTTTCAAAAACCCTGCACTCTTGTTTTTAATTTGCAAGAGAAAATGTTTCAAAAAAGGTAACCAGGTCCTGGAGTAGAGTCTTACTGTTTGCAGTATCTGGGCCAGCGGGTGCAGAATATGCTTGACCTCGGCAACCACTGTGAAAATCCCAAAGTATAAAATTGTACTTGTGGCCACTTAGGTTTTCCCCCTCAGCCGTCCATCAAGCACTTAGCTTTATCCGCTCCTACTCGGGTCAGAAGAAGCGATCTCGGTGGAACCTCCAAATTACTGTTGAAATCTTTAACATCCGAATAAAACTTTTAGACTGAAAGAAATGTAACAAATAACAACACAGTTAAAGTGAAATGATTTTACTTGCACAAGGAGAGAGGCCGCTAGAATCAAGGGTCGCAACAAACACACTCTGAGGAACATAAGGGACGTAGAGATCCTTATACACAAAGGAAACTCTCCTCCCCCCCCCCCCCCACAGGTGACACATTGGTAATTGCTGAACCTTTCAGTTGGCTCACACAGAGACAAAAGGGACAATTCCGATACAAGGGGGGGGGGGGGGGGGGGTGATCAGATGACGTCAATGTCTACTGCAGTAATTCTACAGAGTTGAATATACAAAGCAATACAAAAGCCACGGTAATCGACTGATGACACTGGCTCCGATGGTACTATTATTGAACAATGGTGTGTGTGTGTCACCATACAAATTGAATTGATCTTGTCAAGGGATCGATTAAACTCAAGACAATGTAATCAATTTACAAGGGGCCATCTGTCTGCTAACTGAATTAATCAGGTAATAGAAAGCAATTTAAAATGAGACCCTTTAAGACTTTATGTCGTGCATCCAAAGATGCTTCAGACGGTCAAGTTAGGTTTGCACAGCAGGCAGTGACGAGTGGGGTGCCGCAGGGTTCAGTGCTCGGACCCCAGCTATTCACAATGTACAATAATGATTTGGACGAAGGAATTGCATGCAAAATCCCCAAATTTGCAGATCACTCTAAGTTGGGTGGCAGTGTGTGCTGTGAGGAGGATGCAAAGAGGCTGCAGGGTGACTTGGAAGGCTGGCTGAGTGGGCAAATACTTGGCAAATGCAACATAATGTGGGTAAGTGTGAGGTTTTCCACTTTGGTGGCAAAAACAGGAGGGCAGATTATTATCTGAATGGTGGCAGTTTAGGTAAAGGGGAAGCGCAACGAGACCTGGGTGTCATGATGGAACTCGGTCATGGTCGCTAAAGGGTGGCAAGCAGGCACAGCTGGCAGTGAGGAAAGTTTATAGCACGCTGGCCTTCATAGCGAGTGGGTTTGAGTGTATGAGTAGGGTAGGGATGTCTTTCTGAAGTCATACAGTGCCTTGGTGAGGCCACACCTTGAGTATTGTGTGCAGTTTTGGTCTCCTAGTTTGAGGATGGACATTCTTGCTATCGTAGGTGTCCAGCAAAGGTTCACTAGACTAATTTCCCAGATGACAGGATTGACATATGAAGAAAGAGTGAATCGACTGGTCTTGTACTCACTGGAGTTCAGGAGAATGAGAGGGGGCTCTCATAGAAACGTATAAAATCCTGATGTGACTGGACAGGCTAGATGCAAGAAGAATGTTCCCTATGTTGGCGATGCCCTGAACTTGGGGTCACAGCCTAAGAATAACGGGTAAGCCATTCAGGACTGAGATGAGGAAGAACGTCACTTGGAGAGTTGTGATCTTGTGGAATTCTCTACCACAGAAAGCTGTTGGGGCCAGTTCGTTGGATATATTCAAGCGGGAGCGGGATGTGGCCCTTGTGGCTAGCGGGATCAAGGGGTATGGAGAGAAAGCGGGAGTGGGATACTGAATTTGAATGATCAGCCATGGTCATATTGAATGGTGGTGCAGGCTCGAAGGGCTGAATGGCCTACTCCTGCACCTATTTTCCATGTTTCTATGTTTCATCCAGTCCAAAACTGCAAAAAGTGCATCCGTTCTCCTCCACTTTTAGCCCAGCAGAGGGCAAACCAAAACCTGTGCTCCACTCCCAGCCGATAAGCATGAGAGCAGCCAGTAACAAGTATGAGTCCCAGGCGTAGCAGCTGCAATCTCTCTTTTCTCTCTCCCCTGTAAGCAACTGGCAGCAGGAACAGGCTCCTCTTGCCCTCCATCCAACCAGGCGTAGCACCTTTTCCCCTTGCCGTAGTCCAGGTTTCAAAGTCTGAAAAAGGCAGCCAGCATACAGAATAACACACCAGGTTGGAAGCAGGGTTTCAGCCAGAAGCAGCAGGAGCTGAGAGAATGGTTCCCCTCCTGAACTTCAGAGTATGAGCTCCTAAGGTGACTGGGGGACAGAGCTTCCTCTCAATTGGTGGAGCTCCCCACAGAATTTAAACCCTGACCTGGAAGCAGTTCGGAGAAGGAGACCCTGCGGGGAGCTGAGAGGAGTGATTATTGTGACTAGTGTGGAATAAGATGAGTTGTACCCTGTCAGCCAGACCTATCGTGGATTATTTGCCGCTGTCTAAAACACTGGTGACGTGGATCAAGTGGAGCTACCATAAGCGAACTCGAACCACAGGATGCCGCTCTCCAGTCGGCAGGCACAACATACACAGGGAAACTCGAGTCTTTTGATGGCGACTCAGATGATTGGGCCCAGTACATCGAAAGGTTTCAACATTTTTTCCGCACAGACGCGATCACCAGTAACAAGCGACAGACTGTCATCTTACTGCCCGCTTTTGGCAGACTAACTGACACATTAATCAGTAAATTGACTTACCCGGGCAGGCTGGATGGAGTTCCGTTCGCCATGCTGATCTACCGGATGGGCCGTTACCTAAATCCACAGCACCCCATTATGGTCCAACTGTACCATTTCCATACCGCTTCGTAGACGGCGGCAAAGTCCACCGGGAAATACTTGGTGCGCTTATGGGGACTAGCCACCCACTGCGGTTTCAGAGCTCTCTGGTTGAATCGCTGCGGGACTGTTTCGTTTGCGGACTTAGGGACTGGGAGACGCAGTGGAAGCTGTTAATGGAGAACCTCCTGATGCTTGACAGGGCTGTCAACATGGCGCTCACCCAGGAAACCCCCGACTATGGCCTCCAAGAACCCCAGGGCCTGGCGGTCCTGAACATTGGGCATCGCCAAGACCATCGGCCGACATCTACCGGAAGCGAGGTGCCAGGTACTTCCAAGGTCGAAGTCATCACAGGTCCCGCAACCGTCACCACGACTCAACCCGGAGCGACCACGGGGCTTCACCAGACTCAGCGTTCCCGGACGGCAGCCGGCAGTATTGAGCGGGAAACCAAGGCCAGGAATAAGGCTCCGGGCAATCACATGAGGGCACCATTCCCCAATAACGGACAAGTCGCTATTTCCCCCTAAGAGGCCACATGCATTTCCTGGAGACCTTGGAAGCTGAGGAACCAACCCTACCACTGCTCTGTGTGACTGGCCCTAAAACGACACCTATCCGGGTGACACTGCTTCCAAAACGGACACCCCACCGAGATGGAACAGGACAAGGAAGCGGCAGTTTTGGTCATCAGTCTACTCATGTTTACCACCATCCGGACAGGCCTTCAGCCACTCGAGCTTCGCGACATGGGAACCCGACTGGTCACTTATACCGTGGAACCCTTACTATACAGCCCATGTGCCCTTGGCATATGGAGACCAGTCTGCGTGCTTAATATTGGTGGTAGTCCACGATAATGGGCCCAGCCTATTGGGGAACAATTGACTGCGTCACCTACATTTGGATTGGCAACACCTGTGCCAGATGTACCCCTGTGGACCGGATGGAGTGCTGTCCGAGTTCCCTTCGATTTTCACCAAAGGCCTCGGAACCATTAAAGGAGCTATGACCACGATCAATGTGGAAGAGAATGCCCACCACCGATACTTCTGCGCCCGCCCTGTGCCGTAAGCATTTTGGGCAAAGGTAGACCGGGAATGGGCCATTTGGAGCAGCTGGGGATTATTCACCCTGCCCACTGTGTCGATTGGGCTGTGCCTGCAGTCCCCGTGTTGAAGCCGGGCGGGTCGGTGAGGCTTTGTGGGGACAATAAATGACCTTGAACCAGGTACCCCACCTTGACTGTTACCCGGTCCCTCGGATCGAGGATCTCTACGTCCTGCTCAGCAGAGGAAAAACATCCACTAAGCTGGACGTGAACCACGCGTGCTTGCAGCTGATGCTCGGGCCTAGTTCCTCGAAATATGCGACAATCAATACCCATCGGGGATTGTGCGATATTTCAGAGGATTATGGAGAACATCTTGGGAGGGTTACCAAAGGTGATCGTCCACCTGGATGATGTTCTCATCACCCGGATTTTGCATCAGGAACACCTAGAAAAGGTCCCGCAACCTTATGAGGAAAGGCTGATGAACTTGAGGTTGTTTTCGTTAGAGAGAAGAGGTTAAGAGGAGACTTAATAGAGGCATACAAAATGATCAGGGGGTTGGATAGGGTGGACAGTGAGAGCCTTCTCCCGCGGATGGAAATGGCTGGCACGAGGGGACATAGCCTTAAACTGAGGGGTAATAGATATAGGACAGAGGTCAGAGGTAGGTTCTTTACGCAAAGAGTGGTGAGGCCGTGGAATTCCCTACCTGCAACAGTAGTGAACTCGCCAACATTGAGGGCATTTAAAAGTTTATTGGATAAGCATATGGATGATAATGGCATAGTGTAGGTTAGATGGCTTTTGTGTTTTGACTTCCCATGTCGGTGCAACATCGTGGGCCGAAGGGCCTGTACTGCGCTGTATCGTTCTATGTCCTATGTTCTAAAACCTAACCAAGGTCCTCGAGCAATTGGACGAGGCAGTCCAATTGCTTGAGGACAGAGGCAGAAGTGTGATTTCCATGCGCCAGAGGTCACATATCTCGGCTCCCGGGTGCAGAGCAGAGGAGAAAAAGGCGGGCGATTCGCCAGGCTCCCATCCCTCATGACCAAATGGTGCTCAGCTGTTTCCTCGGCCTGGTGAACTATTATGGGAAGTTCATACCCAGGGTGGCCACACTGCTAAGTCTGTTCCACCAATTACTGAAGGGACAGAGTAGGAACTGGAGCCCCCGCACCAGAAGGCGTTTCACGAGGTGAAGCAGCGTCTCTGTCAGAGGAATTGCTGACCCACTTCAACCCGGGCAAGCTACCTCCTGCTGCCTTGGGGAAGCAGGCAGCGTAATCAAAGACCCCTCCCACCTGGGTTATTCTCTCTTCCAACTTCCTCCTTTGGGTAGGAGATGCAAAAGTCTGAGAACACGCACAGACAGATTCAAAAACAGCTTTATCCCTACTGTTACCAGGCTCCTGAATAATCCTCTTATGGACTGAACTGATCTCTTCACACATCTTCTCTACTGAGCAGTACTACACTCCGTATGCTTCATTCACTGTCCTATGTTTGTACATGTATGGAGCGATCTGTCTGAACAATACTTTTCACTGTACCTCGATACACGTGACAATAAATCAAATCCAAATCAAATCCAAATGTGAGTTAACCAACCGTTCACTTGGTGTCACTTCACAGTCCTTACTGCTCTCATCCTGATTAACTGATGCCATGCTATTCTGTATACTGCCCTCCAAAACAGGAATGCTCTGGGAAATGTTTGCATCTCAAGTGGATAGCAATGGGTTTAGTGCAAGGGGCTAGAACACATTATTTTTAGAAAAGTCCAATTCACTTTCTTCTTCCAAGTTGCTGTCTTCTTTACTCGCTTTGGAAGAATTACTTTCAATTTGTTCAAAATCAGTTAGCGACAGGTTGATTCAGTGCCAGCTGTTTATCATTATTACATAATCAGAACCAATATTGAATTTCAAACTCCTGTCTGACTCTTCATTACTGTCATTATTATTAAATTCAGACTCCTGTTTCTTATGGTCACCTTCGGCCTTAGAGTTCTCAGAATCTGATTTGCCACTTGATATGTGATCAACGTCTGTCAACATTTCATCCATTGAGTCATTTCCTGCCAAATGGGTTTTCCTAACTCCCACATGCCCAACCATTGGCATCTCAGGTGTTATCTGCTGTACTGCCCTCGGACTCTCTATAATCATGGATGAAGCTACCACCTTCACTCCCGCTAAATCGTTAACCAAATGCAAATCTACTTCTTCCACTGGGAATTGCTTAAACACTCCAACAATGGGCAGCACGGTGGCCTAGTGGTCAGCACAGCTGCCTCACGGCGCTGAGGTCCCAGGCGCGATCCCGGCTCTGGGTCACTGTCCGTGTGGAGTTTGCACATTTTCCCCGTGTTTGCGTGGGTTTCGCCCCCACAACCCAAAGATGTGCTGTGGCGCACAAAGACTCCGTGAGACGAATAGAGTGAAGTCGATGAGGCTTTATTAAGCGTGTCTGTTCCCCAGCAGCCCGGTAGTAAACTGGCCTGCGGGTGAAGGCACCGGCTTCTTATACTTCGCCTCCAGGGCGGAGCAGGAGGTCAACGGCCAACCAGGACCCGGGATCTGTCAGCCAATGACATTAGGGATTCCAGTCCCACATGACCCCCAATACATACTACCACATGTGCAGGGTAGGTTGATTGGCCACGCTAAATTGCCCCTTAATTGGAAAAAATGAAGTTTTTTTAAAAAGCACTCCAACAACTATTGGACTTGACCCCAAATCACACTCTAGTTGTACTTTCTGCAATGGAATTGGACTAAATCTCTGCCCCTCCATTTCACCAATACCCTACTTCTCCAGAAGGAAAACCAAGTCCTTCTCGAGTAAGAGAGTTTGTGTCGCAACATTCATATTTCCTCTTGCATATGTTCCCAAGCTTTATCTCTTCAAAGTTGTTTATTTTACACGACAAATATAATGGTTTTTGACTGCATAACTCAGAGTGCAGTGCACTAGCTTTTGCAGCTGGGACACACTCTCCACAAATATATTTGTGTCAATAAATTTCCTTAAATCGAACTTTGAGGAATTTTTCTTTGTTATGATTTCCACAACAAATTGGCGTAGTCATTGCAGTTTCCCTCATTTAACGGGAAGTGAATCCTGAAACAAATCTCTAAACAGGACACTCTCAGCTGAAAGGGAGAGAGCCATAGCCCGACCCCAGCTGAAAGGGGGGTCTGCGGCTCGGCAGCCTTAATTACTGGCCAGTGACTCATGCTAGGAGAGTTATCTTAATTAATAAATTAATGATAGCTGCATGGGAAGAAAAAGGTGCCTTAGAGACCAAAATTGTTTTAAAGCTGACCCCCCTCTCGAAAAAAAACAGGGGAAAAAAAGTAAATAGAAGATTAAGATAAAAGCGTAACAGGTGAGTTCCTGGAGAGAAAGGGAATTCAGATTTTCTGCAGCCGTGAGATAAGGCTAACGGTTAACTGTGACATTTGTGAGCTGTGACAATCTGTGTGTTTTGTTTCACCAATTAATTTTAGTCAAAGCATGAAGTGGGTTGTATTTTTTATCGTCTGTCTTTGTGAGTCAGAGATTATAAGTTAAGTGATTTGTGTTGAGATTTCTCTGATGAACGGAAACATTGGAAACTACGATCAGTTTAAAAGAAAGAAAGTGCCTGTACGATTAAAAGTAATTGAATATCAATACGTTTTTAGATTACGTGAAAAGACGTAAACGGCATCATGCCAAGTCCTCCGCCCCTTAGATTCTGCAGCAAACATTAACCATTTCAGCAGACAGTTGATCTTTTCTGAATTGACAAAGAAACAATATACGTCTCTAAGAATAGCTAATGCCTATAAAATCAATCATTGGTATTTGACTTAAATGTGTGCTATTTATAGCCCCCTCCCAGGGGATGTTTTGCTACTTCCAAAATACTCATATGGTGCATCTTTGTCAGCTTTGAAGCTTTGGGATTGCAGTCCCACCCGGCAAAAATGGGGGATGGGTTCCCAATAATGATAATCATTTGAATGAAGGAAATGAGTCCCTCGAACACTGGTTAGCAAATAGAGGAAAAGAGGCTATCATGCAAGGGGCCAAGAAGCATTTAACCCCCAGGAAGGATGTACCGCAACTCGTGACACCTGACCCTATTAGACAGGCAGACATTCTGCAAATTAGGAGCGGTAATACATCGCGTTGATAATGGAATGTTTATAGAACTACCTCAAATATGAGCTCGTCAGCTGCAAAATTTAATAACTTCTGAGCCTACACCCGATCGCTCTGTGTCTGTGTTCTATGCTGGCAGCTGAACGTTAACCCTTACGGTACCACTGTTAAAAAAAAATGTTTAAACAGCAGGAAGTCTTACAAAAGATTAATGATCCTTGGGCACAGCTATTAAAACACCTGATCGAGTCCAGATGAGAGAATATAGTGACCCATTGCACGGCTTGGTATGCTCGTGAGTGTGAGCATGCATACAATTTATAAACGCAAAGTCACTTCGGACAGCAGACATCATTGCATGTCACTCCTTTTTATTTTTTGGTGTTGTGGGATTAGGAATGTTAGTACAGTTGACCTATAGTCAGCGGGAACTTTTTAGGATGGGTTTAACTTCAGAACCCTATTTAACATGGCCGTAAGACATCCCGCTAAGGCAAAGCAAATAGGAGAAGTGATCAAAGAGCCAAAGAAGAAATGCAATACATGGGATTTATATTGAAATGGACGGACGGAATTGCCTGATAGAATTTTATGGCAAACAGTAGGGCAAAGTGACCTGGAAAGAGGAGCAATGGCCCGCTACATTTGAAAGACAACAACCTCCCCGAGAGAGTCATCATTTACTCCCTTCAATCCTGGCCCAGGTACTGCCACATCTATGGGCTCAACATAAAAATCATGTTGGAAAAGTACATTCTGCCCCAGCGCATAGGGTACAGTTACAGAAGAATGTTGCCCTGCCCTACTTAAAACTATACAGGTTGGCACCGGAAACAGAAAAAGGGATAGAGGGAGTGATCAATGCACTATTACAGCAAGGGGTGCTGAAGAGAACACAAAGCCCCTGTAATACCCCGATACTCCCCATTCCAAAGGTAGGAAGACCCAACGAGTGGTGGTTTGCACAAGATCTCAGAGCCATCAATAACACTGTTATCATTATTGCTCCATTGGTGCTGGACACAAATGTCATTTTGTCTTCTATACCACCAATAACGGATTCTTTCTCAGCCTTTTTCTCCATTCCATTGCACCCAGAAAGTCAATATCTATTTGCCTTTTCATATCGGAATTAACAGTATTAAAAGAGACTTGGACAAGTGCCAGTTGACTGCAGGCTCAACATTCCCTCAATATGATGACGATTTATTGATAGCCTCAGAGAAAGGGCTAGTTTGTCAACAGAATACCCTTTTGTTATTATCACACATGGCAGAAAGAGGGCATAGGGTCTCAATGGACAAGCTGCAATTCTGTCAGGAGACAGTCCAGTATTTGGGATTTCAGCTGCAGCAAGGACAGTGGACAGTGGAGGCTTGGGTCTGAAAGCGTACAGGCTGTAGCAAGGGTTCCAACTCCACGCACGAAAAAGGAAACCTTTACCTTTCTCGGCATGGTGGGCTATTGCAGGCTGTGGATCCCGGACTATAGAGAGATGGACGCAGTACTGCACAAGGCTACCCGACAGGGTGCCCCTTCAGTTGTTACCTGGATCCCAGAGAGGGAGCAAGCATTTTGTAATTTGAAACAAGCCATGATTAGCACTCCTGCCTTGGGACCTCCGAATTTCAGCAAGCCCTTTACTCTTTATGTGAATGAAGCAGGGAGATTTGCAACTGGGGTCCTGGTGCAAGAGCATTGAGGAGGGAAAAGACCCCTTGCCGATTACCCGGTGTGGTAAACGGTATGCCAAATTGCTTAAGAGCAGTAGCAGCCATAGCGGCCATAGTAGAAAAAGGAGGCTATCAGTTTTGCTGCTGCTTAATTCATCCGCAACGTAGCAGTTTACTGCGGCTCAACACACTGGGTACGGAGTAATCCTCTCTGAAACTAACTTTACCTACAAGTGAGTGCCAGCTGTCAACCCTGCAACACTCTTGCCCGCGCCCTCGGAAGCAGAACATATGTATGATCATGAATGTTTACAATTGGTTGAAGCCATCACAACCCCTCGACCTGATTCACCCGCGAGAAAATCCAGACATCATCTTTCTCACCAATGGGCCAGCAAACCGACCAAATGATATGACCCTCCTGGTCGGCTATGCAATAGTAACTCCATTCAAGATAGTGGAAGCTTTTGCTCTGCCTTCGGGAACGTCTGCTCAAGCGGCCGAATAGTTTGCCCTTACTAAAGCATGTATTCTAGCTAAAAATAAAACAGTCAATATTTCTACTGATTTCCGATCCGCTTTGGGGTAGTACACGATTTTGGCCAATTATGGAAAAACAAGGGATTCATATCTTCCTCCGGCCAACCTATTAAACATGCTAAATTGGTTTAAAATTTACGAGATGCTGCTCAGCTGCCCAGCAAGATAGCCGTTTTAAAGTGTGAAGCGCATACTACCACAGACAATGAAGTCTCATGCGGCAATAGATTTGCTTACAAAATAGCAAAGGAATTGGCTCTCTAACAGCAGCCACAACTGCAAGCGGCTGCAGTTGAACATACATCCACCATAACAGAACCAAAGTTAAAACAGGCACGGGAGCAAGCCTCCCTACAGGAGCATCGCTCTTGGCTAAAAGCGGGTTGCTATCAAGACAATTTTGATAGGTGGATAAGGGCTTTGAAAATAAACCAAACGTATGAAGCTCTCAGAGAAATTATACTTTTGGAGGAGTTTAAAAATTCAATTCCTGATGTAGTGAGAACTCATATGGAAAAACAGAGAGTTAAAACTGCGAGATTAGCAGCAGAAATGGCAGATGATTATGAATTAGTTCATAAATCAAAGTTTGGTTTCCGACATCAGTTTCAGCCTGTGAGGGATAGAAACTGGGGACATGAGAAATACTCAAGTGATAAAGCTAAAGTTGAACTGATGGGAGATAATAAGGAGAGTATCAAAAGTTTCAAATGTTTTCACTGTAATAAACTAGGCCATGTAAAGTCACAGTGTTGGTGGTTGAAGAAAAGCACTGGGAAGGCTGATGTGGGGTTTGTTAAAGTGGTAAAGGAAAACCCAGGTGAAGCGAAGGAGGTGCAAAAGATTGTACAGCCTGATCAAGAGGTGATTGATAAGAAGGTGACAAATCTTTTTAAAGAATTTACTTGTGTGGGTAAAGTTTACTCATGTGTATCAGGAGGAGCAGGTAAAGAAGTCACAATTTTAAGAGATACGGGAGCTAGTCAATCTTTGATGGTAGGAGATGAGGAGTTACGTCGTCTTGGAAGAATGTTGCCAGAAAAGGTGGTAATATGTGGAATTCAGGGTGAGAGGAGTTGTGTTCCATTATTTAAGGTAAGGTTGGAAAGTCCAATGAAGAGTGGTGAAGTGGTAGTGGGAGTAATAGAGAAACTGTCTTGTCCAGGAATACAGATTATCTTGGGTAACGATAAAGCTGGATCGCAGGTGGGAGTGATGCCTACGGTGGTTGATAAGCCAGTGGAAAATCAGACAACTGAAGTGTTGAAGGACGAATATCCTGGGATTTTTCCAGGTTGTATAGTAACAAGGTCGCAAAGTCACAGGTTAAGACAAGAGGAGAAATCAAAGAGTGAAGATGAAGTTGAAGTGCATGTATGATTTGTCAAAGGAATAATCGGTGATAGTGGACATGTTTTCACGGTGGGTAGAGGCTTTTCCAACCAAAAGAGATGATGCTAGAACAGTAGTAAATATTCTGGTAGCAGAGAATACCTAGGTTTGGGATACCAATGGGTATTAACAGTGACCGGGGGAACTCATTTCACTAGTAAATTGACAACTGGAACTAAACCCCCAATGACTCCAGCGGCAGTAGCCTTAATATGGGCAGATGAGGCATCACTAAAATATGCCCAGGCCATGTGTGAAACCGCTGAAAAAAAATAAAATAAAATAAAACATGAAAAGGTGCGACAGGCTCAGATGCATCCAGAAGAGGGAAATACACACCCTTTAAACCTGGAGTCCAAGTATATGTGAAAGCACTAAACAAAGATTATTTTTCTCCGAGGTGAAATGGACCCTACCAAGTGCTGCTAACAACCCGAACAGCCGTTAAAGTAAAAGAAAAGCCAGATGGGATCCACGCAACTCGTGTAAACTACATCAGACGGAACTTTGAGAGTACTAGCGAAAAGCTAACCTGAAGAGAATGACGGCGTTGATGTTTTTATATTATCATATTAATCCAACATCATGTAGAGGGTAAACTGCATACTAACACCTTAATATACATGTCTCACTCATATGCAGAGAGGGTAAATAAATTCAGTTGTTGGGTTTGTACACAAATTCCCAGATGCTTGGGGGAGGGCTTCCCTTTGCGACCGATCCCATTCGCCAGTAAAGAGATAGCAGAATGGGCTCCAAGACAAAATAGTACAGGACGTGGTGAAGATACACAGAATATGTTCGATTGGAGATTAGCTGGATACGACATGAATAGGTTTGAAGAATGGTGTGGGCCTAGGATTAATGTAACACGTCAAACACCCTGTTTGATCCTTCTCAATTACACTGGAGTCCCAAAGGGTAGCATATGCTTTAGGAAAATAAAACATATGGGACCTACCCAGTCGGCAAGAGTCAGTGCGACCAGACCTTGAATTGGCAACCTCCTATGTTCCACCTTACAGCTAAAGGACTATTCATCTTTTATTGGTCAGGAGTTGAAAATCAAACTAGTGGAGGCTCCTGGGAAGTGGATCGATTAGACTAATGATGACTGATAGTAAAGGAAACCTGACTGCATATTAGGGTTAGGGTTAGGGTTAGGGTTATGAGGGATGGGACTTGGACTTTGGATGGTAGGATCGTCAGAACAGAGGATTATGTTCTGGATTATAATCTTGATTGTCGCATTTTATCTGTGGCCACAAAAATTGTGAAAGCTCCTGTTATTTTGGATACATAGTCCCTTATATGCAGCACATTCAGCAACTGCAGGACCATCCCCATCACAGGCCGACACGAAGTGTTAGGACATGGACACAAATGCTGGGAATATTGCTACCGCCATTAGGAATAGCCACTATTGCATCCGAACTACGAGACATCCTTGAGCAGGTAGCTAATGACACTGCAGAAGCTGTAAATCAGATAGAAATTGAGATGGTTGCTAGAAGAGTGGTTGCCCTGCAGAATAGAATGGCTCTTGGTTTCTTGTTAGCTGAAAAAGGAGGCACTTGTGCCCTGATTGGAAGTGACTGCTGCACGTACTTCCGTGATAACTCAGAAAAATTGATAATCTGGTGGATCACATTCGTAGAGAGGTAACAAGATTACACAAAAATGAGGGATGGGACTTTGGCTTTGGATGTAGGATCGTCAGAACAGAGGATTGTGTTCTGGATTATAATCGCCATTGTAATCTTGATTGTCGTATGGTTACTGTTTTAATATTGTGCAAGGTATTTTTATTGTACTAACATGGGAGAACAGCCCAAGCCGCCTTGTCTCCTTGCTACCAGCTCAAAACACACAGGGAACTGTCATACGTCCGTTCCCTTTACATTATAAACCACCCTTCTCTACGGAGGACACGATAATTTACTAAAAGGTGTTGATCAAAAGATCAACAAGGAGGGAATTGTGGAAGGGAAGTTAATGAGTTACCAATTTAGAAGCATACTGGGAATATTGACTATATTTTAACACTGCTTTCGAGTGATAATAAGTAGGTCAAGTAATGTAAACTAAATACTGCTTAGTACTTTGTACTCGGCCTTGTTATGATTATAAGTTGTTCTTCCGAAGGACAACAAAATGCGTACTCAAATTGTTTTTAAACCAAGGGCAAAACATTCATATTTACTCTTGCATATGTTCCCAAGCTTTATCTCTTCAAAGTTGTTTAATTCACACTATAAATATAATGATTTTCGACTGCATAATTCAGAGTGCAGTGCACTAGCTTTTGCAGCTGGGACACTCTCGCTCCATAAATATATTTGTGTCAATAAATTTCCTTAAATCGAACCTCGAGGAATTTGTCTTTATAATGATTTCCACAACAAATGGTAACACCTAGGCTTTCGAGTCTCACCTTCATCCCCAGTAGCTTCCTTCCTGGTCCAAGGTGGTGATATCGGAGCATTCCCAGCTATCAATTCATTTGTTTTTTATTTTTATAAATTTAGAGTACCCAACTAATTTTTTCCAATTAAGGGGCAATTTAGTGTGGCCAATCAACCTATCCTGCACATCTTTTTTGGGTTGAAGGGGCGAAACCCACGCAGACGTGGGGAGAATGTGCAAACTGCACACGGTCAGTGACCCAGAGCCGGGATCGAACCTGGGACCTCAGCGCCGTGAGGCAGCTGTGCTAACCACTTGCACCACCGTGCTGCCCTGCTATCAATTCTTTACCTTGGCTACCTGCCTTCTTTCACACTCCCACTTCTTATCCTTTCCAAAATTATGGGGGTGATAGAACAAAGGTTGAAATTTATAGATGAGCTCATAATCGTCAGCCATAATTGCTGCCTGTCAAGCAGTCTTCACTCTCTGCTCTTCAACATGGTTTCTTTACAGTAGGTGGTCGCAAATTCTTGAATTCCTCTAAGAGAATGACCTCCCTTAGAGCCTCAAATGAAGTTTCAACTCCCAATGCTTGTAACCACCTATCAAATTTGTTCTATTTAACCCTTTCGAACTCTGCATAATTCTGTCCCAGTTATCTCCATAAATTCTGAAAATTTTGCCTCTCGGCTTCAGGAGCCAATTCATATGCATCAAGAATAGCCTCTTTTACCTCACCATAATTCTGACAGCGAAGCACAAATGTCCTGTTTCAACCCAGTCAATTTACTGGGGAATGTCCACTTTGCTCTTTTCCACTCCATTTGGGTTGCTACCCTTCCGGTCTTTTTCTCTCACTGCAGTTGTGGGTCGATTTTCACTGGCGAGGAGTAGACTGAAGACGCCCACAGTGTTAGACAGTCATACACAGGCAGCACAGGGGTGGCTAGCTGGTGGCCTTCGTGGCCAGTGCACCCGGCCATGACAGCCGGTATGGGTGCTGGCAGATGGTCCAGGATGAGTTACCCATCGGAGGGAGGGGTGGGGTTACGGGTTTTGTGGTCGGGGTTTAGTGCCAGGGGCACAGTGCTTCGTACTCACCCTGGCCGCCCTGAGGAGGT